>NC_045612.1:101878490-102180510 GCF_009762305.2 Zalophus californianus | reverse complement strand
ATTACAACATTATTCTTCGTAGAATATAACACACACCTATATGTGGAAAGATGGCACCCTCTGGAGTGGTGTTTCTTATGCAAGGTTGTACAGAAGTACAAAGATGAGATGACGAGGGCTGGATGGTTGTTTGTTAAAAGAAAAAAACCCCAGAATAATCAATCTCCTCACCCTAAGATGACTGTCCTACAACTTGTGGAGTCCATTGGATACCCATGGAAATAAACTGTGCATAGCTTGTTTTGTTTTAATTTTGGCGGAGAGATGAGGAGATGCTTAAGAAATGGGGGGGTCATAGAAAAAAAAAAGAAGTAAGAAACATTATTCGCAAGAGGTCTAGATTTACATTAGGGCAATTACATTCACTAAATCACCTTAAACCAATTACCTGAATTGTCTGTAACTTTTCTCATGTGTTGAATAAGGGAAACTATTTGTAGTATCCACTTTGCTGCAACGTTCATGGAAACAGAATAATACCAAGAAACGTTCTGTTAGTTTTGTTTTTAGTTTAAACAATGCCTTTTTTCCCCAACACTGTTTCACTAATCCTTCTAGGTCCATGCTATACAAGTTCTTTCGTTGTAAGACTGTGGCTGAATTTTTTCACTGAAAGTTATAATCAGAATAATTCTGGACCCATTCAATTGTTCTTTGTGTAGATACAGCCAGAGTTCAAAAAATAATCACGGAACTTTTATTAAAGACTTTGACCTTAACAATAAAAAAAATTAAACACATCCAAGTAATTATTTTCCATTTAAATATAGACTGTACCTACTGAAACTGCTTATTCAATTTTTGGATAATGAAATCTCCCAGGTAGAGGTGTAATGTGTAGTTAAAAATGAATCTTGAACAATATTATCATCTTGTCCAGATTGGCCAATTTTTCTCAACCCCAACCTGGAGATGTCTTATTACAGGATTAAACCTCTCTGCCAATTCACTTCTTTACTCAATACAGTGCCCGTGGTTTAGATTTAGTGAATTACTCTGAACACCTGGCCAAAATGACTTGAAAAAAGACTATAATTTGTTTAGCACAGGCAATGAGACACCAGCAGTATAAAAAATAATGGTATCTTATGGCCACCTAAATCCTATCTGCTGATAGCAACACAGTTCCCCACTGCCCCAAAGCTCTCCTCAAATTTACCATCCACCTCTCTTACCTCCCCAACCTCTCTCTCCCTCCCACCCTCCATCCTTTCTTCCATTTCTCCTGTCCTCCCTCTCTCTTTTTTCCTAATTTTCCTTCCCTCCTTCCCACCCTCCTCCCTTCCCCTCTTTGTCTTTCCCTCCCCTTCCTTTCCCAAATAGCCATATTTTCAATGAAAACTCTAGACATATTTCCACTTCATTCGATAGATTATGTCAGTAAAAGAAAACTGTGAATAATTGTCAAAACAATTTTGTTTCAATTTTACTTAAACATATGATGAAATAAAAAGAGCATTTTTAAAAATCAGACTTTTGATACAAAACTATAAATTACAAATCACACTCTGCTATTAATTCACAATGTTAGGAAATCAACTTGGAGCTTCATTTATGTTTTACTTTTAAAGGTTTAATTTGCATATTTTACATCTCTATTTCTCTACAATATAATGGTACATTTTTTACTCTCTAAAGTTAAGCAGGCAAGTTGCTTAATTTTTTAAATGGCTGCATTTTATAAACTTAAAAAAATGTATAGTTGTCGGATACCTGGGTGGCTTAGTTGGTTAAGCGACTGCCTTCAGCTCAGGTCATGATCCTGGAGTCCCGGGATCGAGTCCCACATTGGGAATCCCTGCTCAGCGGGGAGTCTGCTTCTCCTTCTGACCCTCCCCCCTCTCGTGCTCTCTCTCTCAAATAAAATCTTTTAAAATATTTATAGTTGTCATTTTAATTTCTATATTTTTGCTTAATATAAATCACTTAGTAAAAATTACTTTATTTTTAGTAAAGATTACTTTTATTTCCAAATAGTGGCAGCCCAGTTTTCTCAACTAAGAACTTATGTGAAAGAACAGAAGCTTAATATCAGATATATGATTTTGAATTCAAGGTCTAGAATTATGAAGAGCTAACTTATTCAAATGTCTGATCCTTCTTCCCTTACTGGGAATAATAATTCAATCACCGTATGCCTAAGGTTTGATCTGAACTTCCTAAGTTCAAAACTAAGTTCTCCTAGATTCATAAAATATTGTTACAACCTCTTACCTAACTTACGATGCTTTGTAGCTACAATTAAAATCCCAAATTTCAATCTCTGTTAAAAATAAAGCTACTGTATCACATTTCATTCACATTATCCATCAAGCAATCAACATTTACTGAGAACCAGTATGTGCAAGGGTCAAACTTAAATTTAAGGTCCTGAGGCATAAATGGTATTTTTTTCAGGTCTCCACATACCACAGTTGAAATAGATAAACATATTGCTTAGATCCCATCATCACCTCCTACAAATCCCCTTTATTTGTGCCATCCTCCATCCTGTTCTAAATATTCTTGCCTGAGTTCAGGGGATATTTATTGCTTATCAGCTGCTCAGTATCTTTTCCCCTTTCTATTTTCAATAGACCCCCAATTTCTTTGGAGGGGAACAACCCCTCCGTCACCGTGAAGGGTTTTGGAAGGAGAGGGTTTTAAAACAAAGTTTTCTGCTCTCCTCTAGCTACGAGACGGGTGCGTGACCTAAGCAAGGTCAACTGGACGCCCTCTTCCAGGACTCTGTATTCTGAGCAGTTAAACAGTACGCAGAAAAAAGAGGATCGTGGAGATGGAGGGAAAAGATGGTAGCGGAGTAGGGGAACTTATTCCAACCAGTCCCGGAAGTGAGCTGGATATCTACCAGACCACTCTGAACACCCACAAAATCAGCCTGAGATGTAAGAAGATCTGGATCTCTACAAACAGAATATCGCAGGTGGTTGGTTTCGAGGTATGAAGCAGGGAGCCGTGATTCTGTGGGCAGATATCAGAGGATAAATGGCAGTGGGAGGGAGCCTGGCCGTGGGGATCCTACACCACCGGTGAGTGAGAGCCTCCGCACTGGGGATGGGGCACAGACTCACAGACCAGTAGCGGCAGAGAAAGGACTCGAGGGAAGCCCCCCGGACAGAAATCTGGAGCAGCGGGGTCACACGTGCAAACTGGGGGTGGCTGGTGGTTTTAGAACCACAAAAGGCAGAGATGTGTCCTCACCCGGAGGCAAGGATTAGGAGCCCTGCAGAGGGGCGCACAACCCAGGACTCCAGTTTATAGCAGCAAAGATAGAAACAGAGATAGTGTGGCCTGGAGAGCTCGCTGGAGAACACACTGCAATCTTTCTGCTCTGAGGCAGAGGGTTGGAAACTGTCTCTTCTGCTCTGAATCTCAGAAGAGATGTGGAAAGGTGCCAGGGAAAGCTGCCAGAGAACAAAAGCCCCCCCAAACCGGTTTCCACTGAGACCATCCCCCACCACAGGGGGGCAGGGCAACTCTGCCCAAACAGGGTTGCCTGAGTAACAGCATGGCAGGCCCCTCCCCCCGAAGACAGGCTGGAAGAACAAGAGGCCAGCAACCCTAGGGTCCCTATAAAACAGCGCATCTGGCTTGGGTTGTGGTCATTAATTTGGACTCTATACATTCCCTCAACCACCCCTCAACAGAACGACTAGGAGGAGGAACCCCCAAAATAGAAAAGACTCAGAGACTATGATTTATGCCACAGATTTACTAATGGATTCAGATATAAGGAAGATGTCAGAGATGGAATTCAGGCTTAGCAATTGTGAAGACAAGAGTTAGAATGGAGAAATCGATTAATGGCAACAGAGTCTCTAAGGGCAGAAATGAAAGCTGCATTGGCAGAATTTAAAAATGCTATCAATGAGATCCAATCTAATCTAGATAATCTAACAGCAATGGTAAGCGAGGCAGAAGAACGAATTAGTGACCTAGAAGACAATTTAATAGACAAAAAAGGGAAAAGAGGCAGCCAGGGAAAAACAACTCAGAATCCATGAAAATAGAATCAGACACCATGAAACGTTCCAATGTCAGAATTATTGGAATCCCTGAGGGGGTGGAGAGAGAGAGAGAGAGGACCAGAAGATATATTTGAGCAAATCGTAGCTAAGAACTTCCCTAATCTGGGGAATGAAACAAACACATTCGTGTCCTAGAGGCAGAGAGGACCCCTCCCAAGATCAAGGAAAACAGGCCAACACCCTGGCATGTAATGGTAAAACTCTCAAATCTTAGAACCAAGGAAACCATCTTAAGGACAGTTAGGTGGAAGAGATTCCTTACGTACAGAGAGAAGAACATCAGAAAAATGTCAGACCTATCCACAGAGGCCTGGCAAGCCAGAAAGGCCTGGCAAGACATATTCAGGGTACTAAACGAGAACATGCAGCCAAGAATACTTTATCTGGCAAGGCTGTCATTTAGAATGGATGGAGAGATGCAGAACTTCCAAGACCGGCAGAAACTGAAATATGTGACCACTAAGCTGGCCCTGTAAGAAATATTAAGAGGGGTTCTATAAAAGGAGAAAGACCCCAAGAGTGATATAGAAAAGAAATTTACAGAGACAATCTATAAAAACAAGGTCTTCACAGGCAACATGATGACAATTAATTCATATCTTCCAATAATCACTCTCAACATGAATGGCCTAAATGCTCCCATAAAATGGCACAGGGTTGCAGATTGGATAAAAAGACAGGATTCATCCATATGCTGTCTACAAGAGACTCATTTTGAACCTAAAGATACATCCAGACTGAAAGTGAAGGGATGGAGATCCATCTTCCATGCCAACGGACCTCAAAAGAAAGCTGAGGTAGCAATTCTTATATCAGACAAATAAGATTTTAAACTAAAGACTGTAGTTAGAGACACAGAAAGACACGATATCATTCTTTTTTTTTCAAAGATTTTATTTATTTATTTGACAGACAGAGGCAGTGAAAGAGGGAACACAAGCAGGGGGAGTGGGAGAGGGAGAAGCAGGCTTCCCGCCGAGCAGGGAGCCCGATGCGGGGCTCGATCCCAGGACCCTGGGATCATGACCTGAGCTGAAGGCAGATGCTTAACAACTGAGCCACCCAGGCGCCCAGACACTATATCATTCTTAAAGGGTCTATCCAACAAGAAGATCTAACTATTGTAAATATCTACGCCCTCAAGATGGGAGCAGCCATCTACATAAGCCAACTGTTCACCAAAATAAAGAGTCATATTGATAACAAAACATTAATTGTAGGAGACCACAATACTCCACTCTCAGCAACAGACAGATCATCTAAGCAGAAAATCAACAAAGAAACAAGAGCTTTGAATGACACACTGGACCAGATGGACCTCATAGATATATACAGAACATTCCATCCTAAAACAACAGAATACTCATTCTTCTCGAGCACACATGGAACTTTCTCCAGAAGAGACCACACTCTGGGTCACAAATCAGGTCTCAACTGATACCAAAAGACTGAGATTATTCTCTGCATCTTCTTAGACCATAATGCTTTAAAACTAGAACTCAATCACAAGAAAAAATTTGGCAGAAATTCAAACACTTGGAAGCTAAAGACCACTCTGCTCAAGAATGTTTGGGTCAACCAGGAAATCAAAGAAGAACTTAAACAGTTCATGGAAATGAATGAGGACGAAAACACATTGGTCCAAAACCTATGGAATATTGCAAAGGTGGTCCCAAGGGGGAAATACATAGCCATCCAAGCCTCACTCAAAAAATAGAAAAATCCCAAATTCACCAACTAACTCTACACCTTAAAGAATTAGAGAAAAAAGCAACAAACGATGCCTAAGCCACACATCAGAAGAGAAATAATTAAGATTAGAGCAGAGATCAATGAATTAGAAACCAGAAATGCAGATCAGAGCAATGAAACCAGAAGCTTGTTCTTTGAAAGAATTAATAAGATCGATAAACCACTGGCCAGACTTATCCAAAAGAAAAGAGTAAAGGACCCAAATTAATAAAATTATGAACGAAAGGGGAGAGATCATGACTAACACCAAGGAAATAGAAACAATTATTAGAAATTATTATCAACAACTATATGCCAATAAGCTGAGCAACCTGGATGAAATGGATGCCTTCCTGGAAACCTATAAACTCCCAAGACTGAAACAGGAAGAAATTGACAACCTGAATCAGCCAATAACCAGTAACGAGATTGAAGCAGTGATCAAAAACCTCCCCAAAAAAACAAGAGTCCAGGGCCTGATGGATTCCCTGGGGAATTCTATCAAACATTCAAAGAAGAAATAATACCCATTATCCTGAACCTGTTTCAAAAAATAGAAACAGAAGGAAAGCTTCCAGACTCATTCTATGAGGCCAGCATTACCTTAATCCCCAAACCAGGCAGAGACCCCATCAAAAAGGAGAATTTCAGACCAATATCCCTGATGAATATGGATTCCAAAATCCTCAACAAAATCCTAGCTAACAGGATCCAACTATACATTAAAAGATCAACCACCACGACCAAGTGGGATTTATCCCTGGGATGCAAGGGTGGTTCAACATTCGCAAATCCATCAATGTGATAGAACACATTAATAAGAGGAGAAAGAAGAACCATATGGTCCTCTCAATTGATGCAGAAAAGCATTTGACAAAATACAGCATCCTTTCCTGATTAAAACTCTTCTGAATGTAGGGATAGAGGGAACATTCCTCAAGTTCATAAAATCCATCTATGAAAAACCCACAGCGAATAGCATCCTCAATGGGGAAAAGCTGAGAGCCTTTCCCTTAAGATCAGGAACATGTCAAGGCTGTCCACTCTTGCCATATTGTTCAACATAGTACTGGAAGTCCTAGCAACAGCAATCGGACAACAAAAAGAAATAAAAGGTATTCAAATTGGCAAAGAAGAAGTCAAACTCTCTTTCTTCACAGATGACATGATACTTTATGTGGAAAACCCAAAGACTCCACCCCCAAATTGCTAGAACTCACACAGCAATTCAGTAATGTGGCGGGACACAAAATCAATGCACAGAAATCAGTTGCTTTCTTATACACTAACAATGCAGTGGTAGAAAGAGAAATTAGAGAAATGATTCCATTTACAAAAGCACCAAAAACCATAAGATACCTCGGAATAAACCTAACCAAAGAGGTAAAGGATCTATACTCTAGGAACTAGAGAATACTCATGAAAGAAATTGAAGACGACACAAAAAGATGGAAAAACATTCCATGCTCATGGATCGGAAGAATAAACATTGTTAAAATGTTTATGCTACCCAGAGCAATCTACACCTTCAATGCCATCCTGATCAAAATTCCAATGATATTTTTCAAAGTGCTGGAACAAACAATCCTAAAATTTGTATGGAATCAGAAAAGACCCTGAATCGCTAATGAAATGTTGATAAACAAAGCTGGGGGCATCACTTTGCCCGATTTCAAGCTATATTACAAAGCAGTGATCACCAAGACAGCATGGTACTGGCACAAAAACAGACATATAGACCAATGGAACAGAATAGAGAGCCCAGATAAGGACCCTCAACTCTATGGTCAAATAATCTTCGACAAAACAGGGAAAAATATGCAATGGAAAAAAGACAGTCTCTTCAATAAATGGTGCTGGGAAAATTGGACAGCTACATACAAAGAATGAAACTCGACCATTCTTTAACACCACACACAAAGATAAACTCAAAATAGATGAAAGACCTCAATATGAGACCGGAATCCATCAAAATCCTAGAGGAGAACATAGGCAGTAACCTCTTAGACATCGGCCACAGGAACTTCTTTCAAGATACATCTCCAAAGGCTAGTGAAACAAAAGCAAATATGAACTTTTGGGACTTCATCAATATAAAATGCTTCTGCACAGCAAAGGAAATAGTCAACAAAACAAGGAGGCAACCCACAGAATAGGAGAAGATTTTTGCAAATGACACTACAGATAAAGGGCTGGTATCCAAGATCTATAAAGAACGTCTCAAACTCAACACCCCAAAAAACAAATAATCAAGTCAAAAAATGGGCAGAAGACATGAACAGACACTTCTCCAAAGACGTACAAATGGCTAACAGACACATGAAAAAGTGTTCACCATCATTAGCCATCAGGGAAATTCAAATCAAAACCACCTTGAGATTCCACCTTACACCAGTTAGAATGGCAAAAATTAACAAGGCAAAGGAGAGGTTGTGGAGAAAGGGAAACCATTTTACACTGTTGGTGGGAATGCAAGTTGGTACAGCCACTTTGTAAAACAGTGTGGAGGTGCCTCAAAAAATTAAAAATAGAGCTACCCTTTGGCCCAGCAATGGTGCTCCTGGGTATTTACCCCAAAGACACAGATGTAGTGAAAAGAAGGGCCATATGCACCCCAATGTTCATAGCAGCAATGTCCCCAATAGCCAAACTGTGGAAAGAGCTGAGATGCCCTTCAGCAGATGAATGGATAAGGAAGATGTGGTCCATATATACAATGGAATATTACTCAGCCATCAGAAAGGATGACTACCCAAGTTTTACATCCACATGGATGGGACTGGAGGAGATTATGCTAAGTGAACTAAGTCAAGCAGAGAAAGTCAATTATCATATGGTTTCACTTATTTGTGGAACATAAGGAGCAGCATGGAGGACATTAGGGGAAGGAAGGGAAAAATGAGGGGGGGGGAATCGGAGGGAGAGATGAACCATGAGAGACTATGGACTCTGAGAAACAAACTGAGGGTTCTGGGGTGGGGGAAGGGTTAGCCTGGTGATGGGTATTAAGGAGGGCACGTACTGCATGGAGCCCTGGGGGTTGTATGAAAACAATGAATCATGGATCACTGCATTGAAAACTGGTGATGTATTGTATGGTGACTAACGTAACATAATAAAATCAAATTTTTAAAAAAAGGAAAGAAAAAAGAAAAAAGAGGATCACAAAGACAGCCTGGAGTAGTTACTATGAACTAGGTGCCCAGACGTACTCAGGTACCTTTTCTTTTTCTAAGCCTTTTCCCACTGCCTTCATGACTGTTCCAGTCCGTTCACTTTCTGCTTGATTTAATCAGAGGATGTTTCTGTTGCTTACATCCAGAAAACCCTATTGATAGTCAACAAACTACATCTGATGATTTTACCTTTTTGTTTAGAATACTTTAAGCAATGCCCCTGCCTGCGGGCCATAACCGAACTCCTTGTTCTATCAAGGAAAAATCCTCATTTCATAGCCCCCATCCCTCTCTATTCAACTTCATCAGTTTCTGCCTCACCGCCTTAATTTCAGCCACATGGAATCACAATTTATAGAACACACTACATTGTTTTCCATCTCAGCGAAAAGCAGAGTTTGTCTCTTCTGCCAGAGTCACCTTTCTGTTTTATCCACCTGATTATTTCCAACTTGTTCTTTAATACTTGGCTTAAGTTTTAGCTTCTTCAAGAAATTTTTCCTGACCTCCATTTTCTTCCCTGGCTTCGTCAGATGTCCTCTTCCTGAAGTAAGGTCCTAGAGAATCCCCTAAACATGCCCAGGGAGGTAAAAACTACAGTGGGGACCCTGGAATCAGACTGCATGAGTTCAAATTCCATGGCTGTCTCTTTACTACTTGACCTTGGGCAGGTTATTTAACCTCACTGTACTTTACTATCAATCTCACAGTGTTGTGAGCATTAAGTAATGCACGTGAAGTACTTAAAAATGACTAGCATATACTCATTGTTAAATATGTGCTAGGTATTATCCTGTAATTTATTTCTATCATAGTGCTATTATTGTTTTTTTCCTTCACCTGCTTTAATCTGTGCATTGCTATCTTGTCCAACTCTGTACTTCCCAGGCACTTAGTAGTAGCTCAATAAAAATTTGTTAAATGAACATATGAATAAATAGGCACTGATAGTGTTTTGCAGTTTATAAAGTCCTTTTGGAATAGTACCTCATTTCCAACACTTCAAATATTAACATTAGGATTGTTTTGTTTAAAACTTTACATAGAGAAAAATGTTTATTCCCTGATATTGTAATAAATACTTCCCTAAACTTATCTCTTTTTTGCCCCCCACCCAACACACACTTGCTTAATGTTTACTTAGAGTTATTTTACTGACCATTTAGTAATAGAAAGCTCTAAAAGGCAAGAACTGACAGTGTCTTTACAAATCATTTTTTTAATATGAGGGGAAGAAGCAGGAAAAGCACTCCACTATTCATCAAGAGAAGGAAAGTTTTATATATATATAATACTTCTATGTATATCTACATATACAGATATGATATACATAACTATTCATATATATAACATTTAAAATATATAAAACTAAAAATTAAAAATGCATGTATATCTACGATATACATATATTATATATGACATATATATGAGATATATATATATATATATATATATATATATATATATATGAGATAGAGTCATCATCTCTTACTTGCTTTCAGTAAGCAAGGCAGGGTTGGAAGCATACAATACATAGAATGCTATATATAAATATATATATGTATATATGTGGCATTTAAAAATTCCTGGTTTTCTGTGACCCTGTGACCCTAGACATGGCCCTTGAACTTCTCCTCTGAATTAATTTTGGATCTCTCTGTAAGACTATCGCCTTGAAGAGGCATCAAATTAGTAGTCATTTTGAAAAAAATATATAACCTTATTTTTCTGAAGACTCCTGAGCAGGTAGATTCTAAAGCAGATCCTAAAGGCTAGGATCACAAAGGAGTGTGGACTTCCTCTCCCCCCTAATACTCAGTGGCTTTTACAGGAGACCACAATGCCAGTGGCAGAATGGGGTGTAGATATGGAAATGAGCTCTTATTTTCATGTAATATCATTATATGACAATCAGTTTGCATGCTACAAATGCTGTGAGCAGGCAGATTTATAATCTAATATTAATTACTAACATTAGTTGAGCAAGGCAGGATGGGAAGCATTTTTCGTGTACTACCTAATGTAGTCCTTATGACAACCAATAAGGCAAAGATAGTATCATCATTCACATTGTACAGATAAACTCAGTTTCAGGGAGGTTGAATAACACATCAAAGGTCTACAACTGTAGCAGAGGAGCCAAGCTTTGAACCCAGAGCATCTATCTCCAAAGCCCTTGCTTGAAACACTGTAACACATTGTTTCCTCTGCTTGGTAATAGTCTTGGAAGTATTAGTATAACTTGATACAATACTGTGCAAGAACTTAATCTCTTATTTCTGCATGTATCAGTGCAGTGAAACCATAAATGCTTAGCACTGTGTCTGGCATAGACTGTATATATAAAAACGTATGTATAACCAAATGGTAGCCACATTTACATTAATACTAGCAAGCAGTATATGTAGTAAGTAAGAATACTTAGGCTTAGAAACCAAACAGACTTGGATTTGAATCTTTGCTCTGCTACTTACTAGGAGTATGACATCTCAATGGCTTGTGCTGAAGAATGCACCTATTAATACTTGTTCTAAAAGAGCAGTGAAACGAATTATACATATTTATATAATAGTTACATATCTTCATATACACACATGTCCATCACTATGTGGTGAATATGAATGTGAACCTGTGCATCCTGTGCCCAGAAAAGGAAACCAAGATCCAGAGAATGAGTTGACCACAATCATGTCACTTGCAAACGACAGAGAACACTTAATTCACACCTCCTGAGTCTCAAATCAAGGTACTTTAAATGCAGATTGCCTACTATCCACTTATTTTTATTCCTACTGAGTTGCTAAAGTTCATTTTACAAAGAAATCTGTCTGCTTTACTCCTGCTTTTTTCAAAAAGTAGTTTTGTAACAACTAAATACCTTCAATGCAATTTATTACTTCTGTAGAAAAGATATGAAAATCATTTACCAGTGAAATAAGTACAGCACATAAATATTTCAAAACTATTTTTCTTATTCACTCAGAAATATAAAAGATATACAGTGCATTTGTTTTAACTAGGTCAATCAGATTTATATCAATGTATTCCTATGTTTCTAACTGATGTCAGGATTTTGTGGAATGGATTCCAAGAGGCTGATAAATGCAGTCTTTATATTAAAAACATGTTTATTTGACTATAGCATTGCATAAACACCAATATTAAGATCTAAGGTATTTAAAAATATATTATGTTTGGTACTTTTCTAAAAATTTATAGCTAACTTTCAGTGATATTCATCATCGTAGGAGGAAAATTGGCACAGACAATTCAGAAGAGTGAATAACCAATTCCCAGATTATTATATTTGATTCTGTAATATATTATGGCTGCAGGCTGCCAAAACAAACAGTTTAAAATGTAAACAGCTCAGTTGAACTACTTATTTGATATTAAATAGATTTTTAAAATACTGGTTGTTTAGTGAATTTAATTAAAGCCAACTAATTGTAAGGTTTAAGGTTTTTTCCTTGTATAATTCCATTTTAATTTATGGGTTTTAGATAATTGCATTATTTTTTTTTCTTGATCATACTTAGGCTACACAGAGTAAAGGTAGTGTGCAGCTGACAGAGAAAAGCTGCCTAAAAACTGGTGGGAATATGGTCTAGGGAGAGTGAATGGACATGTGGACAATCTTCACTTTAACGAAAAATCTCAACCAGGTTTTCTCTTTCCCCATACCTTCTGCTTGATGATCATCTCGTTGATGTCTTCAAGATCACCCACCATCACCCTCTGTGATTTTATAACTCGATCGAGCAGAGACAGCCAATCGGTAAGTTCTGTCCAAGCTCTGTTGAAATCTGCCAGGGCGGGTACCTCCAACAGCAAGGAAGATGGCATTTCTAGTTTGGAGATGGCAGTTTCCTTGGTAACCGCGGGTTGTGTCACCAGAGTAACAGTCTGACTAGGAGCTAATTTTTTTTTTTCCAAAAAGAAAAAAAAAAGAAAAAAAAAAGAAAAATTAGAAAAACAAGCAAAGAAGCTGATTTCAATAACAATAGACCAAGCTTAATTAAAGTACAACAATTTGAGCCAAAGTATTGTTTATTATGTTATAAATTTTTCCTGCACCAATGTGAATACTTTACACATTACTATATGATGGGATAATCCAAGGACTCAAACTTTTCATTAGTAAGCATTTAACAACCTTTCAAAATGATTTTGCTTATTCTAATGGCTGGACAATTAATTTAATTTAAATCATCCTTCTCAAATAACACTTATATAGACCTTAACAGGTGAAAAAGTTTTACTTATTTTTTCTCATTCAAGGAAAAAAAAGCAAAAGTCCAGTTTGGATAGATCTTGTTTCCTTGAGTGGGAAGTAAATTACTTTGAAGGCTGTCCCTAGGGAAATCAAAGCCAATGAAATGTTTTTGTCTTTGCTCTGTATTTTATATTGGGAATAGTTTTTCATATTTTTTTCCTTTTCTTTCAGACTGGTCATACAGTGACTGACAGTGGAGAAAACTCAAGCTACATTATCGTTGGAAAATCAGACCTAAAAAATGTGACCTTGGTTACATTACTTAACCTCTCTAAGCTTCAGGTTTTTGCCTCAGTAAAGGGACAATAACAGAGTGAATGTAATAGGGGCAGTTGTGTGGATTCCATGACTAATATAGGAAATATACATAGAACAGTGACAGAAAATAACAACAATATTAGCACAGTCTCTGACACTGGTAGGTAGTAATGTTAGTTATCCCTATTTTTATAAATACTTGATAAAGAAGAAATACAGTGATGAGTGAATATAATGAGAAGTTGGAGATAAGGGGTAGAAATACATGAAATACTTGGGAAAAACTCAAAGATCAGTGTGTGGCCCTTTATTTACTAAAGGGGGCTGAGCTTGCTAGTGTGAATTGATACTAAATACCAACAAATAGCTGGGAAATGGAAGGTGAGTGATGAGGGGAACAGAATGCCTCCTCTGGTTTAAAGTCCAGAGTATCTGAAGCCTACGACATCCAGGAGACCAGTAGCAAAGAAATAGTGGACTACATAGTTTAGAAGGGAAGCTTTGAGAGAAAGCTGCCAAGGAAACATCTCAACGGGAGACTTGAGAGCCATGGATAAGACAGGAAATGTTCTAGGAACATGAGAAAAGTGTGCCATGTGGGCATTCCATTCTGAGGTGGCCATAAATCACTTATCATGGTTGTATTACTTTCTGCACTTTTAAGGTTGTCTTTTTGTGAGAGAAGATGATGAGGGAAATGGAAGGATGCCTCCTGTCTCTCAAGTTTCTCAGGGACAACATTTTCCTACAGCTGGGAGAAATAATCTTGAACATGGCAGAAAGAAAAAAAAAAGGTAGGGTGTCGGATAGAATAAAAACTAATGCCAAGAAGTAATGACTGAAAAACAATGATACTGAGGAAAAAAAGAAGAAACTGTTTCTTGAATCTCTCTCACTACTCTGAGGCTCTTTCTAGAAAGAATGACATATAATCTGCAGCAGAAATAGCATCCTGTGATCCAACACTCCTACTAGGAAGCACGGGGGCCAACAGGATCTAAAAATCTTAAAAGGGATTCCAAGAGAGGAGCCGAATCCCTGAAGAGGATGTATGGGTGAGGATAAAAAAAAGAGCTAAATTAAAACATCACTGTGAGAGCTAACTGCTGAATGCCTGGCTGACTAGAAAATATGGACAAATTGTTCTTAAAATAGACACACAACAGATACTGAGGTAACATACAGTACTTTGGGACGATTTCAAAGTTCCAGTAAGTGTCAGACAACATTTTCTTTTTTTTTTTTTTTTTTTTTTAGCTTGACTTACTGAAAATTTGACCCTCAAAAGACCAGGAAGATTTTTTTTCCTCTAGATTTACTTCTGACCAACAAAGAAGTGCCCTAATGAAGTGGAAACGGTCGTGTCCTCTTAAATTTCAATACAGTGAAAGATGAGAATGCAGAGAATTATCAGATTTCAACTGTTTTGAAAAAAGTCTATTGAAAAGAAAGGCTGGGGCCAGAGACTGAACAAAAGAGAATGATTCAAGATGACTAAAAAGGACAAATGACATTGGGATGATAATACCACAAAGTTCTCCAGTGAGGGAAAAGAAAGAAGTAGCACCAAGTACAAAGTCTGCTGAAACAGATTTACAGGTAGATTGAAAGGTCAGCAAGGTAGCAATGGGCAGGTGATCTCATTTATGGACCAGTCAGGCCCTTCATTGCTGATCTCCTCTCCCCTACGACTCAACATGTGAAAACACCTATATAGCAGTGGGGAAGGGAAGGGAGAACCAGGCACCTTTTGCTCACTGATCCAGCCCCTATACCTTGCACAGGTACTGGAATACAGTAGGTGCTCAATTGATGTCCTCTGAATAAATGAATGAATCTAAAAGACAAATCCAGGGCGCCTGGGTGGCTCAGTTGGTTAAGCGACTGCCTTCGGCTCAGGTCATGATCCTGGAGTCCCGGGATCGAGTCCCGCATCGGGCTCCCTGCTCAGCGGGGAGTCTGCTTCTCCCTCTGACCCTCCTTCCTCTCATGCTCTCCATCTCTCATTCTCTCTCTCTCAAATAAATAAATAAATAAAATCTTAAAAAAAAAAAATAAATAAAAGACAAATCCATGCACAGTAAGCTTTTGAGTACACTTAGAGGCCTTCCACCCACGGGGAGCCCTAAAAGACAACAACCTCAAAGGATGGTTTCTCGAAGACTAGAACACAGACTATTCCTAGGCCCTTACTGTTTAGGTCATTATAACTATTCTTAGAACAAGAAACTAATGGAGGAAGAGCCACTGCTTGGGGCAGACAATGTAAGGCCACTGCTTGGGGCAGACAAGGGAAGGGCAGACAATATTAAAGAAAGAAAATAGAACCAATCAATTTTTTTGTTCCCCAATTTTCTATCAAGGGGGGTGGGGCGGTAAAAATCAGGAAAGAACACTGGATCAAGAAGCACAGTGTAAAACAGACTAGGGTCAGACTGTTGGATTTCAATCCTCACTCTGCCATTTCTTAGCTGGGTAACCCTAGGCAGGTTACTTAAGCTCTCTGAATCTCAATTTACTCCTCTGTAAAAGGGCAATTATAATAATACTTCTCTCACAGACAGCTGGCATCAACATTTCCTAGATATACAGCCTTGGATGAGATCACAGGATTTTGAAGTAAGGGATTATATCCTGCTTGATAAACTGAAATTCTTTGAGCCTCAGAGTGTTCACCTACGTAATGGGGAGAACAGTACCAATCTCATGAAATTGTTCTAAGTATTTTATGAATTCATATATGTAAGCCTTCTCCTACCATCCTTCTGCCAGTAGGTGTACTGTGTGTGTGAGTTTTCTTCTCCTTTCCTTTTGCTGCTCAAACAATGTTTACTGGATACTGATTTTATACATTAGCATGCCATTCTGGACTCTGGGCTCTTAGAACTAGAATTCACTTCAATGTTTTCTCCTTCCATTCTTCCCATGCTCCCCCCAACACCTCAGTCTCTATTCCATATTCTCAAATTAGCACTGGGCATTTCCCACTTTTGTGCCCTCCTACACAAACTCTCTTCTCCCTTCCCTAAATATTCAATTTCTTTATCAAAGCCCAAATCTACAATTCTGTGATTTATGGAGAACCATGTTAAGTCTATAACCAAAAAGTCTCCATGAGGTATAGAATTAAACTATTCTTTGGGATCCTAAACACTTCAAGTCTTTAACATTTTACTACTTAAATCTAATCATCACTAACAACGAAATCTTATATCATTATTAGGTTTTTGTTTGTCTAGTGGCTAGAGGGTAGTAATTGATAGTAACTGAGAGATAGATTCTAAACTCAGAAACTGGGTCTCCAAGAGTAGAGAAATAAGTGCTATAACATAAAGTAGAAAGAGGCTAATTTCCATCTAGTTCACATTTTATTAGGACCAATTCTACCTAGAACGCTATTTAAAATATTTCATTTTTTCCTAAAAAAAAAAAAAGACTTGTCTCTAGATCCATACAAGTATTTTTCTTATTTTTGTTATTAAGCAAGATGTTTCAAAGGAGAAATTTTGAGGTCCTGAGAATATCTCATTTTATTATGTATACCATGTTGACTCATACTGCATTTTCAGATGCCTTTACTTTTATCTAAAAAGAAAAAAACGGGGGGGGCGGAGCAAGATGGCGGAGGAGTAGGAGACCTGGATTTCGTCTGGTTTCAGGAATTCAGCTGGATAGGGATCAAACCATTCTGAACACCTACGAACTCAACAGGAGATCAAAGAAAAGAATAGCAACAACTCTCTGAACAGAAAAGCGACCACTTTCCGTAAGGTAGGACGTGCGGAGAAGTGAATCCGAGGTGATATTTGGGAGGATAGATGGCGGGGTAGGGGGTCTCCGTCGGCCGCTTCTGGCAAGTGATAGAGCCGCGGAGCACAAAATCGGAACTTTTAAGAAGCCGGCTCCGTGGAGGGACGTCGCTCCAGTGGCTAAGTGGGGGCGGTGGAACCCTCGCGGGACAGTGTGATCTCGGGACCCTCGGGGTCACAGAAAGACCAAGGGGTGCCTGAGTGCAGCAGAGCTCCTGGGTATCGGAGTGGGGAAGCCGGCTGCAGAGACGGAGCTGAGGCGTGGGCTCTCAGCTCGGGGTTGCCATAAACTGTGATCGGTGACACAGTCGGGCCACTGCTCCTCCAGCAGGGACCCTAAAAGCGGCAGATCCGGGGAGACTTCCCTTCCTCCCCTGGAAGGAGAGGCGCGGGAATGCACCGCAGGGATCTGCTGGGTTTGGAGACTCCACACGGGGTCGGGTGCCAGAGATAGAAACGCTCGGTCACAGGCCAGGTGAGCAGGGAGTGTGGCTGGGGAGACAGAAGTGATTGACTGCTTTTCTCTGGGGGCGCACTGAGGAGTGGGGCCCCGAGTTCTCGGCTCCTCCAGGGCGGAGGCTGGGAGGCCGCCATTTTCACTCTCATCCTCCAAAGCTGTATGGAAAACTTGCAGGGAACAAAAGCTACTGAGAGCAAACCCGAGCAGATTACTTAAGCCCAACCGTCAAGGGCGGGGCAATTCCGCCTCCGGCAAAGACATTTGGGAACCACGGCAACAGGCCCCTCCCCCAGAAGATCAGCAAGAACAGCCAGCCAAGACCAAGTTTACTGATCAAGGAGAACGGCAGAACTCCAGCGCTAGGGGAATACTGCACATAGAATTCATGGCTTTTTTACCATGATTCTTTAGTCTTTCAAAGTTAATTTTTTTAACTGTCTTTTTAAAAAATTTTTCCCCCTTTTCAACCAACATCTTATCAATCCCTTTTATAAAAAAATTTTTTATTTTTCATTTTTAGAGTCATATTCTATCCCTTCATAGTAGTTACCCTTATTTTTGGCATATATATATATGTTGTTCTCTCTTTAAAACTGTGAGATAGTTTCTTCTAACAGATCAAAATATACCCTAAATCTCTAGTGTATGGCTTTGTTCTAGTCTCCTGCCTGATCACATTCTCTCCCCTCTTTTTTTCTTTCTTTTTAAATCCTTTTCTTTCTTTTTTGAAACAACTTATCAATTCCTTTTATAAAATTTTTTATAATTTTCATCTTTACAGTCATCTTCCATCCCTTCATTGTATCCACCCTTATTTTGTACATATATAAGTCTTTCTTTCTTTAAAATTTTGGGAGGCACTTTCTTCTAACAGACCAAAATACACCCAAAATCTAGTGTGGCACTGATCTATGCACCAGCCTGATCATATTTGATCATATTCTGTTTTTTTTGTTTTGTTCTGTTTTTGTTTGTTTTTATCTTTTTCTTTTTTCTTTCTTTCCCTTTCTTTTCCCCTGGTTTCAGGGCTTTTATGGTTTGTTTAGAGTATATTTTCTGGGGACGTTGTTACCCTGTTAGCATTTTGTTATCTCATTCATCTATTCTCCTCTGGACAAAATGACAAGACGGAAAAAATCACCTCAACAAAAAGAACAAGAGGTAGTACCGTCTGCCGGAGACCTACTCAATACAGACATTAGTACGATGTCGGACCTAGAGTTCAGAATCATGATTTTAAAGATACTAGCTGGGCTTGAAAAAAGCATGGAAGTTATTAGAAAAATCCTTTCTGGAGAAATAAAAGAACTAAAATCTAACCAAGTCGAAATCAAAAAGGTATTTCATGAGGTGCAGTCAAAAATGGGGGCACTAACTGCTAGGATAAATGAGGCAGAAGAGAGAATCAGTGAGATAGAAGACCAAATGATGGAAAATAAAGAAGCTGAGAAAGAGAAAAACAACTACTGGATCACAAGGGCAGAATTTGAGAGATAAGCGATACCATAAGATGAAACAACATTAGAATAATTGGGATCCCAGAAGAAGAAGAAAGAGAGAGAGGGGCAGAAGGTATATTGGATCAAATTATAGCAGAGAACTTCCATAATGTAGGGAAGGAAACAGGCATCAAATCCAGGAGGCACAGAGGACCCCTCTCAAAATCAATAAAAATAGGTCAACAGCCCGACATCTAATAGTAAAACTTGTGAGTCTCAGAGACAAAGACAAAATCCTGAAAGCAGCTCGAGAGAAGATATATGTAACCTATAATGGTAGAAACATTAGATTGGCCCCAGACCTATCCACAGAGACCTGGCAGGCCAGAAAGGACTGGCAAGATATCTTCAGAGCACTAAACGAGAAAAATATGCAGCCAAGAATACTATATCCAGCTAGGCTGTCATTGAAAATAGAAAGAGAGATAAAAAGCTTCCAGGACAAATAAAAACTAAAGGAATTTGCGAACACCAAACCAGCCCTACAAGAAATATTGAAAAAGGTCCTCTAAGCAAAGAGAGAGCCTAAAAGCAGCACAGACCAGAAAGGAACATAGACAATATACAGTCACAGTCACCTTACAGGCAATACAATGGCACTAAATTCATATCTTTCAATAGTTACCCTGAATGTGAATGGGCTAAATGCCCCAATCAAAAGACACAGGCTATCAGATTGGATGAAAAAACAAGACCCATCAATATGCTGTCTGCAAGAGACTCATTGTAGACCCAAAGACACTCCCAGATTGAAAGTGAGGAGGTGGAAAACCATTTGCCACGCTAATGGACACCAAAAGAAAGCTGGGGTGGCAATCCTTGTATCAGACAAATTAGATTTTAAACCAAAGACTGTAGTAAGAGATGAGGAAGGACACTATATCCTACTTAAAGGGTCTATCCAACAAGAAGATCTAACAATTGTAAATATCTATGCCCCTAATGTGGGAGCAGCCAATTATATAAGGCAATTAATAACAAAAGCAAAGAAACACATTGACAACAATACAATAATAGTGGGGGACTTTAACACCCCCCTGACTGAAATGGACAGATCGTCTAAGCAAAAGATCAACAAGGAAATAAAGACTTTAAATGACACACTGGACCAAAGGGACTTCACAGACATATTCAGAACATTCCATCCCAAAGCAACGGAATACACATTCTTCTCTAGTGCCCATGGAACAGTCTCCAGAATAGATCACATCCTAGGTCACAAATCAGGTCTCAATGCTACCAAAAGACTGGGATTATTCCCTGCATATTTTCAGACCATAATGCTTTGAAACTAGAACTCAATCACAAGAGGAAAGTCAGAAAGAACTCAAATACATGGAGGCTAAAGAGCATCCTACTAAAGAATGAATGGGTCAACCAGGAAATTAAAGAAGAATTAAAAAAAATTCATGGAAACCAATGAAAATGAAAACACAACTGTTCAAAATCTTTGGGATGCAGAAAAGGCAGTCCTAAGAGGAAAGTATATAGTAATACAAGTCTTTCTCAAGAAACAAGAAAGGTCTCAAATACACAACCTAACCCTACACCTAAAGGAGCTGGAGAAAGAACAGCAAATAAAGCCTAAACCCAGCAGGAGAAGAGAAATAATAAAGATCAGAGCAGAAATCAATGAAATAGAAACCAAAAGAACAGTAGAACAGATCAACAAAACTAGGAGCTGGTGCTTTGAAAGAATTAACAAGATTGATAAACCCCTGGCCAGACTTATCAAAAAGAAAAGAGAAATGACCCAAATCAACAAAATCATGAATGAAAGAGGAGAGATCACAACCAACACCAAAGAAATACAAACAATTATAAGAACATATTAGGAGCAACTCTATGCCACAAATTAGATAACCTGGAAGAAATGGATGCATTCCTAGAGATGTATCAACTACCAAAACTGAACCAGGAAGAAATAGAAAACCTGCACAGACCTATAACCACTAAGGAAATTGAAGCAGTCATCAAAAATCTCCCAACAAACAAAAGCCCAGGGCCAGATGGCTTCCCAGGGGAATTCTACCAAACATTTAAAGAAGAATTAATACCTATTCTCCTGAAACTGTTCCAAAAAATAGAAATGGAAGGAAAACTTCCAAACTTGTTTTATGAGGCCACCATTACCTTGATCCCCAAACCAAAGACCCCATCAAAAAGGAGAATTACAGACCAATATCCTTGATGAACATGGATGCAAAAATTCTTACCAAAATACTAGCCAATAGGATCCAACAGTACATTAAAAGGATTCTTCACCATGACCAAGTGGGATTTATCCCTGGGCGGCAAGGTTGGTACAACATCCACAGAACAATCCATGTGATACAATACATTAGTAAAAGAAAGAACAAGAACCATATGATCCTCTCAATAGATGCAGAAAAAGCATTTGACAAAGTACAGCATCCTTTCTTGATCAAAACTCTTCAGAGTATAGGGATAGAGGGTACATACCTCAATATCATAAAAGCCATCTATGAAAAACCACAGTGAATATCATTCTCAATGGGGAAAAACTGAGAGCTTTCCCCCTAAGGTCAGGAACATGGTAGGGATGTGCACTCTCACCACTGCTATTCAACATAGTATTAGAAATCCTAGCCACAGCCATCAGACAACAAAAAGAAATCAAAGGCATCCAAATCGGCAAAGAGGAAGTCAAACTCTCACTCTTTGCAGATGATATGATACTTTATGTGAAAAACCCAAAAGACTGCACCCCAAAACTGCTAGAACTCATACAGGAATTTAGCAAAGTGGCAGGATATAAAATCAATGCCCAGAAATCAGTGGCATTCCTATATACCAACAACAAGACAGAAGAGAGAGAAATTAAGGCGTCAATCCCATTTACAACTGCACTCAAAGCCATAAGATACCTAGGAATAAATCTAACCAAAGAGGCAAAGGATCTGTAGTCAGAAAACTATAAAATACTCATGAAAGAAATTGAGGAAGACAGAAAGAAATGGAAAAACGTTCCATGCTCATGGATTGGAAGAACAAATATTGTGAAGATGTCAATGCTACCTAGAGCAACCTACACATTCAATGCAATCCCCATCAAAATATCATCCACTTTTTTCAAAGAAATGGAACAAATAATCCTAAAATTTGTATGGAACCAGAAAAGAGCCCGAATAGCCAGAGGAATGTTGAAAAAGAAAAGCAAAGCTGGCAGCATCACAATTCCGGACTTCCAGCTCTATTACAAAGCTGTCATCATCAGCAGTATGGTACTGGCACAAAAACAGACACATAGATCAATGGAACAGAATAGAGAGCCCAGAAATGGACCCTCAACTCTATGGTCAACTCATCTTTGACAAAGCAGGAAAGAATGTCCAATGGAAAAAAGACAGTCTCTTCAACAAATGGTGTTGGGAAAATCAGAGAGCCACATGCAGAAGAATGAAACTGGACCATTTCCTTACACCACACACAAAAATAGACTCAAAATGTATGGAAGACCTAAATGTGAGACAGGAGTCCATCAAAATCCTAAAGGAGAACACAGGCAGCAACGTCTTCGACCTCAGCCGCAGCAACTTCTTCCTAGAAACACCGCCAAAGGCAAGGGAAGCAAGGGCAAAAATGAACTATTGGGATTTCATCAAGATAAAAAGCTTTTGCACAGCAAAAGAAACAGTCAAAAAACCCAAAAGACAACCAACAGAATGGGAGAAGATATTTGCAGATGACATACCAGATAAAGGACTAGTATCCAAAATCTATAAAGAACTTATCAAACTCAACAGCCAAAGAACAAATAATCCAATCAAGAAATGGGCAGAAGGCATGAACAGACATTTTTCCAAAGAAGACATCCAAATGGCCAACAGACACATGAAAAAGTGCTCAACATCGCTTGGCATCAGGAAAATCCAACTCAAAACCTCAATGAGATACCACCTCACACCAGTCAGAATGGCCAAAATTAACAAGTCAGGAAATGACAGATGTTGGCAGGGATGCGGAGAAAGGGGAACCCTCCTACACTGTTGGTGGGAATGCAAGCTGGTGCAGCCACTCTGGAAAACATGGAGGTTCCTCAAAAAGTTGAAAATAGAGCGACCATATGATCCGGCATTTGCACTACTGGGTATTTACCCGAAAGATAGAAATGTAGGGAATCCGAAGGGGTACGTGCACCCCGATGTTTATAGCAGCAATGTCCACAATAGCCAAACTGTGGAAAGAGCCAAGATGTCCATCGACAGATGAATGGATAAAGAAGATGTGGTATGTGTGTGTGCGTACACACACACACACACACACACACACACACACACACACACACACACACACGCACAATGGAATATTATGCAGCCATCAAAAGGAATGACATCTTGCCATTTGCAACGATGGAGATGGAACTGGAGGGTGTTATGCTGAGTGAAATAAGTCAATCAGAGAAAGACATGTATCTTATGACCTCACTGATATGAGGAATTTTTAATCTCAGGAAACAAAGTGAGGTTTGCTGGAGTGGCGGTGGGGTGGGAGGGATGGGGTGGCTGGGTGATAGATATTGGGGAGGGTATGTGCTATGGTGAGTGCTGTGAATTGTATAAGACTGTTGAATCACAGATCTGTACCTCTGAAACAAATAATGCAATATATGTTAAGAAAAAAAGAAAGAAGAAGATAGCAGGAGGGGAAGAATGAAGGGGGGGAAATCGGAGGGGGAGACGAACCATGAGAGACGATGGACTCTGAGAAACAAACTGAGGGTTCTAGAGGGAAGGGGTGTGGGGGGATGGGTTAGCCTGGTGATGGGTATTAAAGAGGGCATGTTCTGCGTGGAGCACTGGGTGTTATGCACGAACAATGAATCATGGAACACTACATCAAAAACTAATGATGTAATGTATGGTGATTAAAATAACAAGAAAAAAATTTAAAGAAAAAAAACAGTGAAATAGATCCTAAAAAAAAAAAAAATTCCTTCTTTTCCACTGCCATGCTACTAGAAACATAAGCAAATCACTTCATTAGGTAAAGTGTGATCTGGTCAGATCTGTAAGGGGTAAGTTCCAGTGGGTTTTCCCAGACTGAGCAAGAGAATTTTGACTCTAAACATCAGGCAGGGATATTTAGTTTTCCCAAAGTTTTCCAATAACTCCATAATTTAAAAGATGGAAGGAGAATTTGTTGAGGATTCTCTCAACTCATAATCCTGATCAGGTAAGGAGTAAGGATACGTAAACAACTATACAGAATCTTACACCTGAACTTGTGGGATGAGTTTCCAGGTTCTCCCTAAGGAGCATGGGAAATGGCTTCCCCTCCAGCCAGCAGGTACCCCTTCCTCTGTACCCAGTTTAACACCCCACAGTCTGATATGCTTGCCTGGATGTCCACCCATTGTCTTGAGTCAATGTCCAGGGTCACAAGGAGTTGGCCCTCAGAATGGCTGCTTCAGATCTCAGCCTCACAAACCACTATGGAGGCTGAGGTTATTCGTCTCAAGTACACCGGGGGAAGTATCTCTTCCAGGATGGGGTCACAACAGAAAAGAGTTCTTATGATGTCACACAATTAACTGTCTTTCCAGCAACAGATTCTACTGTCTTTCCTGCTTAACCAGTTCATGCTAGAACCATGTATATTACAATGTGTATCATTAAGCCAAAGAGATATACACATTGTATATATGTGTATATATCTGTATAGATAGATGTGTACACAACACACAGAGCCTGTTCTGATTACTGGTGACTGTAGCATAATGTGTTTCCCATGCACTTGTTAGAAAATTAAAAATCTCTACCAAAAACTGTGTTTTCTTTCTATGGTTAAGCTCAAAAGAGCTGGAAGGAATTGAGGTTGGCACACCGGAACAGTACCATGAATAACAGTAGGTGTAACAAACTATTGCAGACCACAGCTTCTCTCTGAGTATTTTGTTAATTAAAAGGTGTTGGCTTTAGGAGGCAACTCTCATTTTTTTCAAACGAGTTTGAAGAATATTTCTCTAGTCTACAAATTTAATTGGTTTCAGGGGTACATGATTAGTCAGACTAACAGCTGTACTCAGAGCTTTAAAGGAGCTACTAAATCTTTTAAAAAACACACACATGCAATGTGTTTGACATACTTCCTTTGAAGTGTTCACGTGTAGTTTTTCTGTAATTCACAGGTCTCCTTTGGTTGATAAAAAAGAAAGAAGCACATATTCTATTCCTTGTTTTGTTGTATGAATGTGGGTAATGTTTTTGTTTACTTTTATAAGTGAAAAGTCAGTCGACTGACTAAATGATAAATTATTGGACTCACACTAGCAAAAATACCTAAAAGTACCATTCTGTATAGGTGGCCAGACTGCCTTACTGTTTGATATTATCAGGTATAGGAGAGCTTGTTTAGCTACTTGCATATCACCGATAGCTAAGGTAACTGTTGTCCATGTAAATAACATCGGGGAATACTTTTCTTTTTGAATATTTGAGAGAATGGCATGTGGCTTAATGAAATATGTAAGAGCTGGAGAGTACGTATTAACAAAGTTAGGAATCATGCATGGACTAAAAAAGAAAATCTGTTGTACATGCGGGAGGAAGAACCTCACTTCTTGGCTCTAAATATTTGTCATTTGCACGTACAGGTGGAAAATTAGAAATAAATGTTACAAATCCATAAACATTTACTTTTGTCTATATTCTTTTTTACTCTAAAGAGGAAATAAAATAGGTGATTCAACTACCATCAATTATTTACATTTTAGCACCATAAGGGCTTGTGCTATCTGTGGGCAAGGCCTAGAGAATCAGAACTCAAGGATTCATGTTACCCACTTGTATTTCTGGATTTTATGGAAAAAAAAAAAAAGTTAGATGTGGAAGCCCTAGACTTTTAAAGCTCAGTAACATTACTTTATCACATAACATAAAATTTACTCTCTTAACCATTTTAAAGTAGATGGTACAGTAGCATTAACTATATGAACATTGTTGTACAAATGATCTCTAGAAATTGTTCATCTTCCAAGAGCAAACTCTGTAGCAAATGACAGAACTCTCGTCTTTTTTAAGGCTGAATAATATTTCATTGTATGGATACACCCCATTTTTTGTATCCATCAGTGGACATCGAGGTTGTTTCCAACTCTTGGCTATTGTGAATAATGCTGTAATTAACATAGGAGTGTCCCAATATCTCTGTCTTTGAGATCCCGTTTTTAATTCTTTTAGATGTAGATTAACAAGTGGGAATGCTCTGGTCATAGGGTAGTTTTGTTTTTAATTTTTTGAGGAACCTCCATACTGTCTTCCACAGCAGCTGCACCATTTCACATCCCCACCAACAGTGCACAAGGGCTCCAGTTTCTCCACATCCTCACCAACGCTTACTCTCTCTTGCACGCTCTGTCTTTCTCATCTGATAGCAGCCATCTGAACAGGTGTGAGGTGATCCCTCAGTGTGGTTTTGATTTGCATTTCCCTTATGATGAGTGATGTTGAGCATCTTTTCATGCGCTTGTTGGCCATTAATATGTCTTCTTTGGAGAAATGTCTATTCAACTCCTTTTCAGATTTTTAATGGGGTTATTTATTTTTCATGAATTCCCTTTTAATCATGCAAGTCCGAGCCTTCATTCTTAAAATATAGATTGCTTGGAAACTTCCATCTAATTTACTAGATTTTGATTTTGGAGAAATATGTTAATTTATCCAAATTTTAGTTTCCTCTTTTACAAATTGGTAGTAATGATGTTTTCCCTGCTCAGACTTCAGTGTTGCAGCGAAGAAACAACAGAGAAAATGACAAAAAGACATTTTTACACTGTTTGAAGTTCTGTAGAAATGTAAGGTATTACGAATTCAGAACAAAAGAATCTACATTTTACAACTACTTAATACTGCTTCATTTATATCGGAGCTAATGGTTTCTTTGTTTTTGTTCTGCCTGATGAAACTCCAGATTAAAACTCTGATAAATCAGTCTGCCTCTCCCCATCTCTCTCTGTCTCTCTCTGTATATTTCCATCTCTTAATGTTCTCGATAATGTAGTGCTTCATACATTGTGCCTCTTTCTAATCTTGATAACAGCAGCAGCAGCAAATGTTGGTTGAGACCCTACTAAGTGTCCAGACATTGCACAGGTTTGGGTGAGGAAGGAAAAGATAAATCTAACACTTACCTTAAGTAGCTGACCTCCTCTTACAAGTGAGGCTTATGAAGGCATGGCACGTGTATAACAACTTTAAAAACTCAATGCTAGTGGGACTCCTGGGTGGCTCAGTAGGTTAAGCAGCTGCCTTTGGCTCAGGTCATGATCCCAGGGTCCTGGGATCACGACCCAAGCTGAAGGTAGATGCTTAACAACTGAGCCACCCAGGTGCCCCTGGGCTAAGGAGATTTAAGAGAGATCTTTGAATACCAAAATAAAGACCATCTAATAAATAAGAGTAGTTCTGATAGGGGCACCTGGGTGGCTCAGTTGGTTAAGCATCTGACTCTTGATTTCAGCTCAGGTCATGATCTCAGGGTCGTGAGATCAAGCCACATGTTGGGCTCCCTGCTCAGTGGGGAGTCTGCTTCTCTCTCTCTCCTTCTCCCTTTGCCCCTCCTCCTGCTTGTGCACTCTCGCTTTCTCTTTTTCTCAGATAAATAAATAAATCTTTTTAAAAAGAGAGTGGTTCTGATACACTAAAGCCCAGTGGAAAATGACCAATGAATTTTTCTGTCATTACTATTCCTTTATATCCTCTTTATAACATTTGTGGGGTAATCAGAATATGCCAAAACCTACCTCTAGTGGATACTATGATGCTCCACTGAGGTTCTCTCCTGGAGTAGACAGATCCCAGACACTATTAATAATGACTGCTAATGGATTATAGCTGCATCTGTCCCTAGGGCTTGCTCTTGGTGCATGGATACCAAGTTCAAGCCCACGTACCTCAACTGAGGACAATGCTGAAGAACAAACCCAGCTCCATTGCTTCCTGTCAGATTTGCTTATACTGTGGTAGCAAGTGCACTGTGGGCCAGCCTATCCCCTCTGCCCAATACTGCCCCGCTCACTTTCTTGCAGGTAGATCTACCAAGAATACTTGCAAGTAAACATTCTGTATACAACTTTGTTCTCAGGGACTGCTTTCCAAGGAATCCAACCTAAGACACAATTCCTTTGGTCTATGTACATAATAGTTTATTTCCCATACCTAAAAGTAACATGATGTTTCTAGCCATTCAATCTTAGAATAGCATTTAATATTAATTGTTTATTGGTGTCACCTGTTACAACATTCGATCTTCAACGGAATGCCTTGGAAAATGACAAAAAAACATGCAGAGAATTGGTGGCATATTTCTTGCTTACAGGCTTATGACAAGTTTTATACTCTTTGGTTATACTTGAGTTTCAATTTATCATCTGAGTTGCTGCTTAAGAGAAATCTAAACACATCCTATAACTAAAACACCAAAGAGCTTGACAAATCCAAACACTGAACTCTTGAACTCCATCTCCATAATGACACTGGAATTGTAACCACTCTCCTATGTTGGTGTGAGGTGACTGTGCTGGGCTAAACTTAGCTTTTAAAGTTCTGGGTCAGTAAACACATTATAAACTGCAGGTATGGCAAATACAGCAACTGAAGTAGTGAAACTAGCTACATCAAAATCAATTCATGTTTTCATTTAACTTGTAGAAAAGCACACCATGCCCACAAGGGCAATAATGACCAAATATACAATAGGAACCAAAATTCAGAGGTAGAAAACAAGTACCAATTACATAGGGAAAACTGTTTGTAACAAGCACAAAAATAAGATTGTGATATGTTTATTTAAAATCACACCCACCAAACCATCTCAAATTCCTTTTCAAAGTAGAATAATAAATAAAAACATATTGTTCAATGGTTATAAATCGTGCTATTGAAATGACAAAACTCCCAGGAGCAATAGCTTGTCAGTTTTCATGCACATACTTGCTATTGCTTTGGACTTGAATCTCATGGTCTTAATCTTTTGGATGAATGGGTTTCAAATGAAGACGGTAAAGAGAGCCTGGGAAAGCCCTGAGTCTACAGTTTATGGTTCTGAAAGAGGAATCTAGCATACTTTGTTGGTTTAAAAAGATCTGTGAAGCTATACTGTCGTAGAATTGGTTTATTCTAAACCTCTTATTTTTGCGGCTTAAGATTAGAAAATTTCATCAGATCAGGACTAATGTTAATTCCTCTAAAAAAAAGTCTATAATCTGTAAATCATTCAACCCCTACTAATACCAGTACTTTTTACATGATGGCAATATTTTACAGAAAAGATGTTGGGGAGGCACCTGGGTGGCTCAGTTGGTTAAGCATCCAACTCTTGATTTCAGCTCAGATCATGATCTAAGGGTCGTGGGATTGAGCCCCGCATTGGGCTCCATGCTCAGTGCGGAGTCTGCTTTTCCCTCTCCCTCTGCTCCTTTCCCACTCACACACTCTTTCTTTCTCTCAAATAAATAAAATCTTAAAAAAATAAAGATACAGAATTACACTAAATTTTGCATTTTAAAACATTACTTGAAAATAAACTTTTAAATAAGATGAAGTTATATTTCAGATTCAAATATTTAAATTACACAGTCCACAGTAAAAAAAAAATCATGCTATTTTTTTTCCAGTAGGAGAAAAGTAATAATCTTTAAAATGGATTTTCCTTTATCCTGAGATATTTTGGTAAGAACTAGAAGTAAGTATGTATGTCCTCTACTGTTAATATTATAGTTTATATTGCCTCATTATTTTAAGACCAAAAGATGTAGAGGGGGAAATTTTTCATTAAGTTGTGTTCAGAATCTCTAGCTTGTTAGGTGAAAGTAAGTCACATGAAAGAAATAAAATAAACCTCACTAAGACATTAACTCCTATCTAGGGTAAATCAAACTAGAGAAAATAGAAAGCAAAGGAACTATGCAGTTTTGAGGAACATATACATGGGTATATAGCTTTAAATTGGTAAAATTCTTTTTTTTTTTTTTTTTTTTGCCCTGTTATGGGGTAGAAAGAATGAAAAAAGTCACCAAAATTGTTTTTCCTACTTTGCCCTCCCTCAAAGGCATGATTATGTTACATTTCATAGCTATTCTTAATAAAAATTGTTACTTTCTATGAATTTAATACATAAAGTACACGTTTTGTGCAATATAAAAAGCTCAGCAGAAGCAAATAGCTAGCCAGGAAGGCCAATTCCCAAAGAAAAAGTAGGGCCAACTTATTATTTGGAGCCTGATGTTCCCATTCAAGTTGAATTACAAATAGAATGGAAGGAAGGGCATACAAACTGAAGCCCTCAGAGACCGTATGGCTGAGATGGATAATCTTTGTGATTGACAATGGGGGCCCGAGGTTACCACAACTGGGTGACTTTAACAGATGACACGGTAACAAGTCAGGGTTCTATCATTCACCTATTTTCAGGAATGATCTTTTGGGGCTTACTGATTCAGATTCTCTTCTCACCAAATCACAAAAATAATAAGTAAATCAATTCATAAAAATAAGTTATCAGTGACTTCATTTCCAATGCCTTGTAGGTATAAGTAACAGACAATTGAAAAGAGTTTCCAAAAAGTTTGCCTATTCTATACACCTATGATCATAGATGCTGTATCTGGTAGCATTCTCAAAAGCTGTGTCATTAAAAAAAAAAAAAAAATCCCATCACTTAGCAATGAAGGAAAAACCAAGGTCCAAAGTGTTGAATGGTTTGTCCAAGATTCCCAGGCCCCAGCTGGCAAGAGACCAAATGAGGACCATCGGCCTATCATTTCCCAATTCAGTTATCTTTTTACTGTGCCAGTGGTTTACAATATTATCAGCATGCCTTTAAAATCTCAAATATAATTACATACCTATGCATAGTAATTGTGTATCTAATATGCCTAGACTGAGAAAAAAAAGTGACAATAATCAATTCATTCGGAATTTGGTAATATTTTGTAAAAAAAATTTTTTTAAAGATTTCTTATTTTATTTATTTGAGAAAGGGCAGAGTGAGAGAGAGAGCATGAGTGGGGGTGAGGGGCAGAGGGAGAGGGACAAGCAGACTCCCCACTGAGAAGGTACCCCGATGTGGGACTCCATCCCAGGACCCTGGGATCATGACCTGAGCCGAAGGCAGATGCTTAACCAACTGAGCAACCCAGGTGCCCTGAATTTGGTAATTCTTCAATATGATTTTGCATTTTATTAATTGTAGTAGCGTTCATATTGTTGTAAAAATATCTACTACACATATGTGGGAGACAAATCACTTATTTGATCCACAGACAATATTTGATGTGCTCAGAGATTTGAGAAATCCTTTCCACAATTCTGGGAAATCTCCATTATCTCCAGCCCCTAGGTCGAGAACCTCTAGAATGGCGATGACTACTTCACAATACTACTTTTATCAACTACCTTCAAAATTCCCATTCCTTCCCCTTATAGTTGGTTTCAGTTTCAGTGTTAACTAACAACGATATCATAATCTTTTGAGGATGGGTAGTACCAAAGCCAGAAAAAACTCAATTTTTGAAATGGCTTATTAGTTTTATAAATTAGAACGGCCTCAGGCACCTGGGTGGCCCGGTTGGTTAAGTGTCTGCCTTCAGCTCAGGCCATGATCCCGGCATCCTGGAATCAAGCCCCTTGTCAGGCTCCCTGCTTGGTGGCGAGTCTGCTTCTCCCTCTCCCTCTGCCCCTTGCCCCCACCCCCCGCTCATGCTCTCTCTCTCAAATAAACTCTTTAAAAAACATAGAGCAGACTCAAGATATCAAAATACTCTGACTTACTTACATTCTGATACGATTTATTTATTTATTTATTTATTTAATTTTTTAATTAGCATATAATGTATTATTTGTTTCAGGGGTACAGGTCTGTGATTCATCAGTCTTCCACAACATCCAGGGCTGGGTATGTGTTGTGGTGAGCAGTGGGTATTGTGTAAGACTGATAACGCTTTTCTGACTGGGAGACAAAAGGCACAGTCAGAGCTGGTACACTTGAGTTTGGTTATCCAGCAGTCAGTTGCACTCACTTTTATATATGCTGCCCCTGATGTGAATACCCCCAACCAGACAGGTGATTGTCACCACCATGGGTAATGAGACTGTGGGTTAGGGACGAGTAGAAGACAAAGTTGAGCAACATCTAAGGACCATGTCTAAATCCTTGGAATTTGTCTCCATTCTGCTTATGGAAAATTACTTTCCACTACTTACCCCAAGGGCACATGTTGTCTCAGACTAGCCAGTCTCTTCCTGCTGTACTCAATATGCCTTCTTTACAAAATAAATTTGCCCAAGCTATTCCTCAGATTTAACTATCTTTTTCACCTATTCTAATCCTTATTCTTTATGATCAGAATCTCACATTTGTGAAGACACTGTTGACATGAGTTACCCTGATGTTCCCCTTTCTTGAACTCCTATGTTGATCACAGTCTTAATGTAAAAAGTCTCTGTGTGTTTGATAACATATATCCTCATATTATTATTTATTGCACCAATTACAAAATTCTAGAATTGGAAGGAATTTGTGGAAATTCCAATGCTAAACTTTAAAATCTGGCACCTCTGAGCATTATAAATCTTAGATTGAATTGCTTTACATATAGTTTAGAAGATCCTTAATATTCTCAAGAGGTGTGTTCAAGAGTCCTTGAAAATCAAAAAGCAGATGTGTGTGATCATCTAGGCTTACTTTAGGAGTTAAGGGATTTACTTCTGCCCAAAAGTTTCTCAGAACATGAGATCAGTGCTAGAAGTTTTACATATTTTAACCACCCAACCATCCCATGGGGTAGATGTTATCAAGCCCACTGGAAATAACTACGTATCATGGACCTTCACAAAGCAATTTTCTATCACTTCATATGAATTATTTATCTTAGGACAAAAATTTAAGATTTCCTACGTGTATTATGAAAACCAAGTTGCATCTGTTACTTTAAAAATTATTTCTTAGTCTATTAAGAATTCTGATTATCTGCATTAAAACAAAATTGTCAAAATATAAAAGTTTTCAAAATATTTTTTATCATTAGAAATCAACATGGGGATTTCATTTTCATTTAGAATGTTTTCTAAAAATAATGGGTTCATAAATAAGAAACCTTTTCTCATGTGAATCTGATAGTATGAATTCAGTCTAATAGAATGTTTTTCATTCAAATATTATTATTGAATAATTACTAACTTGGTGAAAAGTCTGTACCTACTCAGTAAAAGAGACATGTAGATGAATGCATTGATGTGTTGATTTCTAAGGCATTTTAACTAAGATAACCAAGTTATTTTTATTTTCATTAAACTGTGAATATAATTCATAACAAAGGAAAATCGTATTCTAGATACGCAGGAAGTACTAAAAGGTTTACTCTTTAGGGTTAAATGCTAAGGAAGTTAATATATAAATGTTTTCCTTACAACTCTATATTTTAAAAGAAAAACTCTAACATTGTATTATCTGAGACTGTAACATAGGTGGACTGGTTTCGAGCAAAACTAGGGGACGGGAAGTGGTATTAAAATTGACTGAAGGTTATAGGATTTGTCTAAAATCTTGGGCATCACTAATAAATCTCACTCTCCTTGGTCTTATTGCTCTATTCATATCCTTTCTGGAAGATAAACTACCTCAAAATTCAAGACCTAATAGTACTATACTATTATTGCGGAGTTGCTGTGAAACATTCCTGGGGCTGTGATCGGAATGATTGAGAGGACCACCAAATGCTGAAAAGTGGATGTGACCAGGGAATAGCTTGGCTGTTTGCCAGGGTAAGAAATAACTTGATATCGACATTAAGCAGCAGCTGAAGAATCTTTTCATAGTTTAGGCGCTTTTTCTAAATCCTCCAGTTATGCTTCAGTGATTAAATTATTAAGAACCTCTGATATAGCTGTTTCATATTTTAGATGTGAGTTGAAGATGTTTTAAATGATTTCCATTATTCATGGTTTCTTGTTTTTCAAAATTAAACTTATAGGATGCTGACATAATCCCTTTTTATTAGGTCTGCAGAAACTGAGAATACACTAAAAAGCAGAATAGTTGTATGAAAGTATCATTTTCCTTGACAATATCTTATGATGATGAGCTTATTATGATGGTTTTTTTTTTTTCTTAGCTGAGCTATATGCATCCCAATTAATGTTGTTAAACCAAATGCTAAAATAAAAAATAAACGGCTCCTTCTAACTTCCAGATTTAGGCCAAGATAAGATTCAAGCAAAGGTCAAGAAAAGGACAAGACACAAAATTTAGGAAAAGCCTCCCAATGTGAATGATTAACTTGTATATGATTAACTCTTTTAAAAATCTTTCTCATTGTCACCTACTTTATTTTTTATTTTTTTTAAAGATTTTATTTATTTATTTGACAGAGAGAGACAGCAAGAGAGGGAATACAAGCAGGGGGAGTGGGAGAGGGAGAAGCAGGCTCCCCACTGAGCAGGGAGCCCGATGTGGGGCTCGATCCCAGGACCCTGGGACCATGACGTGAGCTGAAGGCAGACACTTAATGACTGAGTCATCCAGGCGCCCCCCATTGTCACCTACTTTACACATAGCTTGAAGATAAGACTGTCTTCCATAGCTTCACTGAGAAAATATTAACAACATATCTTTGGGCCCAACACCATGCCAAAGGAGTAAATACTGTGATACCTCTTTCTACTTCCTAGGAGAATTCCAATCCTTTTCAGGCTTCCATGGACTCTACCCCCAATTCTATAGGTGGATTTAAATTCATCTGAGGTTTAGATTATAGGCCGTCAAGATAATCCTATCCTCTGCTTTCGTGATGGAACTCAAAGTTGAAGTCAATCAGTCCATGACATCACTCAATATTACAGGTATAGGAGTGTGTGTGTGTGTGTGTGTGTGTGTGTGTGTGTGTATATATATATATATATATATATATATATATATATATATATAACCTAGATTGACTGATCTGACTGGTAGATAAATCTCTTAACCTATCCTTCAGGTAAGAGATTCTGTTTCTCACAGTAGCAAAAAATCGTGTTGCCCCATTTGCTGCGGGCAACCATCTTGAAACCTGGAGAGAGACTAGTGAGGAGGTCAGAGCTGACACGAAGTGATAATCTGAATAAAGAAATCATACAGAGTGTCAGGGCTCTGTTTGTACTGCATCTGGAGTCCGCTCTAATCTCTGAACTTCCAGTTATATGAGATTAATTATCCTTATTGTTGAAGCCACTCTGAATGGGTAATGTCTTTCTTGCAGGGTTACAAAAATAAAGAAGACATTATTCCTGCATTTAAGAAGTTTCTATCTTAGTTGGAGACATATATGTCAACAACAAATTTCAGTAAAATATAACAATACTTGCTGAAATAGAGGTAAATAGCAAAATGGTAGTAAAGAGGAGGATCGGGCAGGAAGGAAGGTACACATGCAAATAATATCTTCAGCTGAAACTTTAAGGATGAGTTTACCAAAAGTGAATGGTGACACGTACATTTCTAGTGGAAGAAACAGTATTTGTTAAAGTAGAAAGGCAGCATTTGGTGATTGAGGAACTACACATAGTTTAGTATTATTTGATTAGCAAGAGAATGATGGAAGATGTAGGGAATAACACAGGCATCCTAGGAGGATTAAATTGCAAAAGATGTTGTGTATCAAGCTGAGGGATTTAGCTTTTATCCTGGAGAAGAAAGGTAACTGTTATACAACCTAATGGAATGTGATTAACATGTTAAGAAGTTCATTTTCAACGAACTTTCCGTGTGGAAGATAGGTTGAGAGAGACAGGAAGACCAATGATGTGGCTTGACAGATGATCCCTGAAACAAAACGGTGGAGCTGAATTAAAAAGTTCAGGTTTGTTTGGCTTATGGGATCAACAGGATTGGTGATTGGTTGCATAACAGTAAGAAATAAAAAAAAGAGCCAGAACGATTGCTTGATTTCTAAGTTGGTGGATAGTAGTACCACCCACCAAAACAGAGAATATAGTAAGAGGAGTAGATTTTCTGAAGATAATGATAATATCAGATTCAGGCACACTGAGTTTGAGGTATGTGTGGAATGTCTAAATGGTAGCTGGCTGGCAGGTAGAAATATGAGTCTGGAATTTAGGAAAGAAGTTTGAGCTAGAGATAATCATTGGCAAAGTTTTAGTAGTCTTTAACTTAGACTCTGTAATACACTGAACTGGTATTGAAGTGATTTAAGATGGTAAATTTTGGGTTATGTGTTTTTAACCACAATTTTAAAAATACAGAAGAAAAAAATAAAAATAAAAATAAATTTCTTTAAATAAAAATACAGAAGAAATCTGACACTAAGTACAGCGTGGGATATGACAAATTAGAACAGATGCCAGCCATAAAAGGATGCAGACCTGGCAGGGGTTAAGTCCTAGGTGATACCAACATTTAAGGGCCTGACAGAGGAAAAATTTCAACAAAGTGGGAATGGCAGTGAGTGGCCATAGAGGTCACTGAAAACAAAACTAAACCGAACAAGAGAGGATCCAACCTCAAAAATTAAGACAAGAGAGAATTAAAATGGAAAAGGGGTGGGTGATGCTTGGCTAAGACCATCCAAAGCACTGAGGCTAAAGTTACAGAACCATAGCAAAGAGCATACTAACAATGAAGTCTCGTCTAGTGGATGAATCCAAATTATGTCTTAATACTCAAGGTAGAATGCAATTTAAAAAATTTATATCTACCAAGAATGCTAGGTTAAAAGTCCATAGAAATGAAATGAACTGATCTAATATATTCATAATTCATGTCAAGAAGCTAATAAACCGTAAAAAAGGACGGGAGTATAGAAACTTAGAAAACCAGTGGATTTCTACAGAGTACATGTGACAGGACAATAAACACTGGGAAGACAAATATATTAAAGAATTTGGGTTGGCAGATCCTTCATGTTACATAGGACGACAAAGGGAGTAAAAAATGAGGGACTGAGAACAAAAACCAAAAGAGACAAGAGACATGTTTGAATGAAATATAAAGAATTGAAAAGACTTAGAGGTGAGAAGAAATGAAAGTGACCAATTTGTTTCAAGGAAACAATGACTCTTCAGCGAGCAGAGCTGGAGACAGGGGTCGTGTGACAACTTCCACAGAAACACTTCAAACTGAATTTTTCTACCACTGCACTATTTTTTTTTATTCTCAAACAATATCTTTGTTCTTCTTTTACAGGTAGAAATGTTGAGGGTGATAATACACTGGAAAGACATTTCATAGTTCTTACAGTCAAACCACAAAATAAATTGGTTAAAATTGGGTTGAATGATAAAAGTACTTGAAAACCTCCCCTCCTCCCCTTTTTTAAAATTGCTATGATACTTCTGAGTCTAGAAATCAAGGCCAGACCAATGCTTCTGATGTTCACACAGATTTTGTTCTAGAGGTTTTGTCTATTTTGTGGGCATAAATTTACCCCGTGGATTCAGGGAAGAAGATGAGTATTTTTTTAAAGCCAACAATGAGTCAGCAGGAGGTTCAAAGTTCTCCACATGGAGTTGTCACTCAAAGCACTGACATCAAAATCAATGGAAAGTGGCTCCAGTCTTGTTCAGAGTATAATTTGTAGTGGAGAGGAAGTTGGGGGTTGGGGGGAAGTGGGAGGGGAAGACAGCTGAAAAAATATAGATAGATATGCAGCAAAGATGGGAAAAGAAACAGGTCATAAAACATCAAGTTGCAAAATGATCCAAACGCCATATGGGGTGAATGTAAGCATCACTGGACTAAGAAACGTTTGACAACACTTCTGCGAGCCCACTGGCTCCTGGGCACCCCCATTCTAGACACCGAGGATAAAGTGGGAAACCTAACTCAGCCTGTGGCCTGAAGGAGCTTATATCTTGACAGAGAAGAGACAGGAAACAAATACAAATTTTAAATGATTTTAGAGAATGGTAAAGGGGACAAAGGAAAACAGAGCCAGGCAAAGAGTATGAGAGTGAGAGGGGTGCAGTTGGGTCAGGGTCTATTAAATTAGCCCTTAGTTCGCTATTAAGGCTCGGGCCGGGTTTTTAATCCCTCTGAGTTTCTTAGCTTCTCTGGATAACTCTGCCCGTGGAATAAGAAAAACAGTTCATTACATGTTTATTTCCACTTCCTCACATACCTCCTTTCTTACAACAACCATGCATTTTCCACTTCTCTTTTCCACTCCCCTTTGACACTTTCTTTTGTTTCCAGAAGCCTCTGGGGCCTGGACTCAAGGACTCCCCCTTTGTCCCTAGTCCTGCTTGCAATGATCGGATGTGATCTCAGAACCTATACTAGAAAGAGAAACCTGGTTTCTATTTCTTATCTCCTCATTCATTCTCAGGTAATGTGGATTAAGTGATAAGTAAAAAAGATCCAAGTCTATCTTCATGAAGCTCACTATCAAGGGAGAAGACTGAGCACCTGAGTGGCTCAGTCAGTTAAGCATCTGCCTTCAGCTCAGTTCATGATCTCAGGGTCCTGGGATCGAGTCCTGCACCAGGCTCCCCGCTCAGCGGGGAGTCTGCTTCTCCTTCTTCCTCTCCTGCTCTCTCTCTCTGTCAAACAAACAAACAAAATCTTTTTTTTTTTTTTAAAGGGAGAAGACCAATATAAATTCTAACTGTTTCGGAAATAAATGGAAGATCTGATATGTGCTCTGCAAGAGAAGTATGAATGACGCTATTTACATTGGCAATTGAGGATCTCACCTAGTCTGCCAAGTTAGGGGAGTCTTCCCTGAGTACAACATTTGAGCTGAACCCTGAAAAGTAAGTAGGTATCAGATGGGTAAATCAAGGGGAGAGTGTCCTAAGCAAAGGGGTCAGTAGTAGGCTTGTCATAGGCGAAAGCTGTCACTTAATCAAAACAACAGCAACAAAGCAGAAAGCAGGCCAATGTGAAAATAAGACAGCAAACAGTACGCGGCATCTGTCAGAAGGGTGATGGAATGGGAAGGATCACACTATGCGGTATCCTATAAGCTAGTAAACATTTTGACTTTTATAAGGAGGGCATGTGTTGTAATGAGCACTGGGTGTTATACGCAAACAATGAATCATGGAACACTACATCGAAAACTAATGATGTGATGTATGGTGACTAACATAATAAAAAAATAAAGAGAGAAATAAATAAATAAAATAGGAGAGAAAGAATGAAGGAGATTAGTTTCTCTTGGAGTGACCATATTATTTATCATGAAAACTGGGATAGTGTTAAGAGTCAAAGAGGGCACTATCATTTACACTTAGACAATGGATATAATCCATGTCTGCCCAGGGCTAACCAGGACTATGGTCATCCCAGTACAAGGCTACTGTAATGGTCTAGGAAAGACTCGATACATTGGGAAAGGGCAGTATAGGAGCAATAAAAAGAGGAAAGCTGATCCAAGAAATATTTAGAAGAGAAAATCAATTTTGGACTTGGTGATGGATCCAGCAGAGGTGAAGTGGGAAGGTGTTGAGAATGATTCCCAAGGTTGTGTTACAGGATGAGGGGTGCTACAAACCTGAAGTGGAGAGGAATGATGGGGAAAGATCTTGAATTTGATTATAGGAGGTATCATGAGGTTATTTTTGAGACATCTAAATGGAACTCTTAAGTAGGCCATTAAATATACTGTCTGGCATACGGAGAAAATTTCTTCACCTCCTATGATCTCTTCCTCTATTAGTCCCTTCCATTTTTTTTTTTTTTTATTATTGTCTTTGGGCACCCCTGACAACAGGGCCTGGACAAGGACTTGGGTATAAATAGTTTATGTGGGAGTTGATCCCTGGGAAGTAGGAATGAAGGATGGGACAAGTGAGACAGAGAAGGCAGAAATGCCAACATAATGTGTATTATGGAGATCACTAGTATGGGCGACAGGGCCTGGATTCTGCCAGAACCTTTCCATGTTCCCAAGAAGCACGGAGAAAGCTGTCCCAAACGATCTTCTTGAAGGAATAGAGGCTAAAAATATAATCATGAGCTCTCATTTCCCATTGGTTGCAAGTTGCTCATCATCAAAAGTTCTAGGCTGGGTTAGCTCACAGGATTTGTGGGCTCCTGGTATGTCAGAGAAATCCCTTGGGCAGAAAGTGGGAAAACAAGAGCCATCCCTTTGATGATCAGCTCAATGTAGTGTTGTCAGCTAAAGGTAAGTCTGAGCTCAAACAGGCCTGTCCACTGCACCTGCAACAAGAGGTGGGTCAGAGGCATGTGACTCCAAGTACCAGGGGTATCAACCACATTTGGGATGATCATGTTTTGGAAGCTGTGTGTTTTCCTTTGATAGTGAGATTTTTCTTACCTATAGATGATTACACAGAACATACATGTAGAGTTTAAAGAATAATTTATAAAGTAACACCCCATATAACTACAACTCCGATCAAAAAAGAGAATATTACCTATACCTTGAAACCCGCCCTTGTGTTCCCCATAGCACCACTTGCTTTATCCTCCCAAGATACCCATTCTCCTGAGTTTTTCCTCTTTGCTTTCATCTGCTGCCTTCTCCAGCTTGGATACCATGGTTCATCACTTCAGCCAATCCTGTAGCCGAGTATACTTTCTAGTTGCTACTATTGTCTCTCCTCCCTCCAGTATACTTTCATAGCACATGTCTGTTAAAACAACCAGGGATGAATCTTACTATCTTTTCAATCCTGCCTCCCCCTATTTAAAGAGAAACTTGAATGTCTGGCTTCGTTCTGCACTGGCTTTCTATTTCTGACTCGAGCCACTCCTCAGGCTCCTTTGTTGGCTTACTTCACTCTGGACGTCAAATGTAGGAATTCCTTAGGGTACTGTCCTAAGTCCTTTTCTCTTCTCATTCTAGATACACTCCCTCGTTGATCTCCACTTTTGAGACTTCAGTTATTAAGTGTTACCGTATATGTTGATAACTCTGGTAACCATATTTTGAGCCTATACCTCTTCCCTGACTTATATGGCAAGTCTACTTGGTGATCTTGCTAATATCTCAAACCTGGTGTACCCAAAATTGAGTGTGCCATCCCCTGAACCCTAAAACAGTCTACACCTGAGTAATTTCCACCACCATCCACCCAGTTTGTCAAGCTAGAAGTTTGGGTAATCTATTGGAGTTCTCTGTATCTCTCCCCTCTATGTCCAGTCAGTTCCCAAGACCTACTGTTTCTCCATACCAGTACCTCTTTAATCCGTTCACTTACCTTCATTCCCTCCCCACTGCCCTAGTTGACATCATCATTGTCTCTCACCCGGACTACTGGCACGGTCTCCAGTGTTACTCTTCTCTCAACTGTTCTCTACTCTTTCACCAGAGCAATCTCTCTAAAACCCAAATATGGTCACATCACTAGAATGTTCCAGTAGCTTTCAGTTGCCTGTGGCAGGTGCCTCTAGTCTTTACTTATGCTATTTCTCCTGCCTGGAATATTCTCCACCTCCCCTAACCCGTTTGTCTGTGTACACTTACATGTTCTTCAAGTCTCATCTTCACAGTTCCTTTTTTTCCAGAAAGCTTTCCCTGACACCCACCAACTATACCATTCCAGAATTGGTTATGGTTCTTCCATAGCATTCTATATACTAGTATTTGTCATATATAGCTATTTAAATAACTGTCTTACTTTTTTAAAGTCCAGGAAGTGTGTTTATCTTGGTCAATACGGTATCTCTAGCATCTAGCATACAACAGGGCACACATTATTTGTTGAATTAGTGTATCGACAAATGAATGATGTCAATGCATACCAAATGCTCTTTTTTAATTAAAAAAAACTTTTAAAAGGCTTTTTAAAGAGGAGTTTCAGGTTTACAACAAAATTGAGAGGGAGGCACAGAATTTCCCCATGTACTCCCTGCCCCCACATCCACGGCCTTCCCCATTGCCAGTACAACTCGCCAGAATGGTATACTTTTTACCCAGGATGTACCTACCCTGATCTATCATAACTGCCCAAAGCTTATAATATGCCTTAGGGTTCACTCTTGGGTTACAGCATCTATGGGTTTGGAGAAGTGTATAATGACATGCATCCATCATTATCATACAGAGCCCTAAAAATCCTCTGTGCTTTCCCTATGTATCTCTCTTCCCCAAGTCCCAAACCCTTTCTGCTGCACCCTTGGCAACCACTGATCTTTTTACTGTCTCCATAGTTTTGCCTTTTCTAGGATATCATGTAGTTGGACTCAGACAGTAAGTAGCCTTTTCAGATTGGCTTCTTTCACTTAGTAATAAGCATTTGAGGTTCCTTCGTGTCTCTTCATGGCTTGATGGCTCATTTCTTTTTGGTGCCAAATAATATTTTATTGTCTGGCTGTAACAGTTTACTTATCCATTAACTTACTAAAGGATATCTCGGTTGCTTCCTGGTTTTGGCAATTACAAATAAATCTGCTATCAACATCCATATGCAGGTTTTTGTGTGGACCCAAGTCTTCAACTCCCCTGGGTATATATTAAGGAGTGTGATCGCTCGATCATTCGGTAAGAGTATGTTTTCTTTTGTAAAAACAAAACAAAACAAAACAAAAAACCCCAGAAAACAAAAACCAAAAAACCAAAAACCAAAAAACACCAAACTGTCTTCCAAATTACCTGTACCGTTTTGCATTCCCACCAGTAATGAAAGAGAGTTCCTATTGCCCTACCCTCTCACCAGCATTTAGGAATGGTCAGTGTTCTAGAGTTTGGCCCTTCTTAATAGGTTTGTAGTGGTATCTCATTTTTCTTTGTTGTTGTTGTTTTTGTTTTATTTTTTCTTTCATTGTCTTAATTTGCATTTCCCTGATGATACATGATGTCGTGCATCTTTTCGTATTCTTATGTGCCATCTCTGTATCTTTGGTGATGTGTCTGTTTAGGGCTTTGGGCCATTTTTAATCAGGTTGTTTGTTTTCTTATTGTTGAGTTTAAGAGTTCTTTGTTTTATTTTGTGTAACAGTTCCTTATGTGTCTTGCAAATATTTTCTCCTAATCTGTGACTTCTCTTCTAATTCTCTTGAAAAAATGTTCTCCTTTCATATACAAAATTAGAGCCTACAGTTGGAGAAGGAACCTCACCATTAACTAAGATTACATTGGGAAATAGCTTCTCATCTCCCTAATAGTGACATCTCCCACTGGCTCTGGCTAGGGCTATTTATCTGGTTTCCAACTTGTTCATTATTTAAGTGTTAGTCAGCTAAGATGGCATTATGATAGCCTTTTTCTGCTGGTCTATGATGCTTCTTTGAGAGACCCTTCTACCTTTGTAGAAGTGTGCTAAGGGTTTCAAGGTTCAAAGCAGCCTCCAGAGTGATATATAACACTGTCATCCCTAGAACTGGGAGCAGTAATTCGATTTCAGACACTATAGAAATGATTACCTCTATTTAGGTACACCTAAGGGTGTCTCAATAATTAAATATATGGGACTTGACGTTTATAAGAATAAAAACATCTGATATCTACTTATCCCTTGTTTTTATATTTTCACTGCTAAGATGAGAAAATGTTCTCTGAAGAGAAGACAAAATATTTTAGGCTTAATTGTCTTTATATAGGTATCACTAAATGCTTTTCAAATGACCATAGAACACTCGTTAATACTTATAGCAAGTATTTTATACAATCTCTTCATTTCTACTACAGAGGCTTTTACAAGTTTCCATTCTATGCTAGGCACATGGTATTCCTATTTCTGAGTAAGCCTTTAAAACACTATTGATAAGAAATCTTTTTCTCCTTGGAGGAAGCCTTAAAAAGATTAGAGAAATACATTTAACAATCTATATTTCCTTTATTAGCTACTATGAGTCTATCAGCAAATATTTATCTAAAAAAAAAGGGTTAGTAAACTACATTTCTCTTGCCAAATTCAACTCAGGACCCATTTTTGTAAATAAAGTTTTATTAAAACACAAGCGCCAGAGGGGGAGATGAACCATGAGAGATGATGGACTCTGAAAAACAAACTGAGGGTTCTAGAGGGGAGGAGGGTAGGGGGATGGGTTAGCCTGGTGATGGGTATTGAGGAGGGCACGTTCTGCATGGAGCACTGGGTGTTATGAACAAACAATGAATCATGGAACACTGCATCAAAAACTAATGATGTAATGTATGGTGATTAACATAACAATAAAAAATTAAAAAAATACAATGAAAAAAATAAACTTGATTTCAGTGCTTGTTATTACTCTAAAAAAAAAAAAAACCCACAAGCGTACTCATTCATTTATGTACCATCTATGAATGCCTGTGTACTTGAGTAGCAGAGCTGACCTTCTGACCTGCAAAACCAAACATACTTACTGTTTGGCTCTCTTAACAGAAAAAAAAAAAAATTGCCAACCCCGATCGAAAACCTTCTCAAGGTAATTTTTATCATTAACCCAATTCTTACTGAAATAGTACATTCTATAAACTAATAACTTATTTTATGTAAGGTAAGGATTTTTTATTGGCACCACCAAATTATATCTTCCACGCTTCAGAAGGCATCTCTTAATGGCAACATGCTATGTGGTGAATAAGTTTCTATCCTCACTAGTATAGTTTGAGCAACAGTGCAGTAGAAATAGAAAGATAAAACCTTCTGTCTTGAGTCACTTCTTATTCAGTTTCCCCAACTACAGAAAATAATAATCCTCACTCTTCAGGGATATTTTTAAGATCAAAGTAGATAATAAGCACTTATAAAGAATTTTATTGTTTATGATCATTCGGATTGCAATGTTTTATTTTCTCCATTTCTAGCCTCACTGACTGTAGTCATAACTTGTTTTAGTTGCTATTCATGTGTGAGTCTGGCCAACCTTATCATTCACTTAGTTACTGTGCCACTGCCAATTTATTCCTTGAGTGTACATGTTTAGTATGGCTTACTACTGTCCTCATCTTTTCTGCCCACTCATTTATTTCAACCCACTTGCACCCACTGCCTTTCTCACACTGGCTTTTACTATAATGCCTTGGATTTATCCACATGTGAAAAATACATACTGGTTTAGGGGCACGCTTAAGTGGGACACTGGCTAAGTGAAGAGGTCAGGGATATCCACTTTGATGAGTTCTAACAAGGCTGTTAACTGTGCTCCCTTTTATTTTCACAGAAATTTCCATATTGTTTAGTCCAGTGGCTCTTAGTATTTTTTTAAAGCATATAACCCCAGGTTCAAGTGAAATAAAGAAAAAACCTACCATAATAACCAGTCATGAAAAGGAGAGCAGGGGACAAGTTAAGACTGGAGACAAGAGGTAAATGGAGGTATGGGGACATATTAGAGGGGCATCTATCACTTTGAGGGCGGAAGGGGAGGCTCCCCAGAAGAGATGATGAAGCCTAGGTTCCTGGGTTGTGTGCTCGGTTAGATGAAGTCCAAGTCTATATTCATTTCAATTATTTCATGCTGAAGTGAACAATAGGGTCCACTTCTTCACCACAGCTACTGAACAAGGAAAACACCAGGTAATATTTTTGGAAAGCCAGGTCTGACCAAGAAGGGTGTGGTGTTTCTTAAGAAGAAATTAAATGGAGCACTGCTTAACTAGGTTTTTTTAAAATTAATTGTGAATTGTAGCAGGGCACTGGACTAGAGTGCTTTGTGGTCTTTTCCACATCTACTTTTTATAATTCTGCTGCTGTACTGGCTGTTTGACCTTGTACTGACAGATACGAAACTGGGAGAATAAATAAAGCTCAATAGTTACATTGTGGGAGAAACAGGCCTCTCATCTCCCTGCCTTTTTTTTTTTTTTTTTTTTTTTGGTCCCCATGGCCCTATCTTCCAGGGGAAGGGGACAAAAGAGAGAGAAAGAGGAAGAAAGAAAGATGAAAAAAGCCCTACTATGTATTTCTTCTTACTGAAATCACTTCCATAGATACAAGGGTAGTATTAAGCAACAAGGGTGCTATGATTTAAGACAAAGTCCACACACATAGCTTTAATAAAAGATTTGGATGTTATGCAAGAGAACAAAGAAGGGGGACAGAATATTGCTATTGAATTGCACTTGGAAAATAAATTACAAAAGTATGAACAGTATGATAGAACTGATTCTATGGTCTGTGGAGTCCACTGCATCATCTGCATTGCCAAGATCAAGTGTATTTGACATAAACGGTTAGAGACAGGCATGGACTTGAGGAAGATAGGGTTTCAGAAGCCATGCCATGTCTGCTTTGTACCTGGTTGTCTTTGGGATAACAATGTTAAGTATTACTCTCCTCCTACGGTGAAAAAGAAAATAATGTGGTACCTAGCTCATAAGGCTGTTGTAAGATCAAATGGAATGATGCACAAAGAATAATTAGCAACATGGCTGGTACAGAGCAAGCATTAATGCATGTTAGCTCTAAGATAAACATTAGGTATGCTCGGGTCAATGCAATAGCCAGAGGGAATAACTGAAACAGGTATTATTTTTGAAAAAAGCTATGATATGTCTAGGTATTACTGGAATAGAAGCCGACTGTGAGGCCTTTGGGACCCTCTAACGGAGTTCAACATGAAGTGACAATGTTGTTTTGCCTGATTTACATCAAACCTTTGTTGTTAAAATAGATTCTCCTCAATATGCTCAATATGAAGCATTTATATACTCAGATAATAGATACAAATCCATGCATTCAAATGTTCCTCTGAGTCAGAGATCAAGATGGAAATCCCCAGAACTGTAGAGATTTGTGTCTATAAACTTGCTTATTATATTCTCATTCAAGGAGGTTGGAAGGGATAGTGTCAGCTTTTTAACCAGAATCTTTTCATTACTTATCCCTGTTGGGGTTGCTGCACGTGCTGTGAGTGACCTCCAGAGATCCTCAAGCTGTATGCAGAGAGCAAATTGAATCTGAAAGCTTTATTAGGCAAGTTTGTCTTTCAGCTGGTGGGAGTGGATGTCAGCCGTATTGGAAAAAAAATAAAATTTCTTGTGAAGCTGGGTCCTGACCTTGAAAAAAATCTCATCCAAAGCACACAATTCAATTCTGAGTTACGTCCTTATTTGTTAAACACAGAGTGCAGGTTCAAAAGAAAAAGGCACATTTTACCCTAAAACAAATAAGAATCAGGAAGGAAAATAATAGGGCTTCTCTTTTGATCTCGCTGGACTTAGTGCGCCAAAAAGCTTATCACCAAATCATAGAGTCAAAAAAACAAAACTAATATGGAGGAAACAACTTTTTTTTATTCACTTTCAGAAGTAAAACTACCTCCTCCACTTATAATCCACAGTAAACATTATAGGAAGTTTATTTATATCTTTTATCCACACATTTCTTCAAAAATAAGGAATAATCCTGAGAAGCTGAAGTGACATCAAAGATTGACTAATTTGTTTTTTTTAGTTACTGTTTTTTTAGTGTTGGAGAACCATGATTTTTTTTGAAGATATGATAATTATCTCAGAAGCAAGAATTGGAGGTATTGTGATTTTGACTTTTTGTTTTTCTACTGTAGGTCCAGTCTGTATTACAATTTAGGCACTGGTGTAGATAGTGCCAATAGCAATTTTGCTTAAATATTAGAATTGGTAGAGTGAATGCCTGTTCAACGAACTCATCATGGATTGGCAAGCACTTTAGAAAATGAGAATAAAATATATTTTCTCAAAAAACATTCGAGATGAGAGAGGGAATAAAGTGAATAAATTTTCAGAGGGAGACAGCACGTTAGACCATTAAGGAGAGGTTCTCAATTTGGATATCAAGACATTGTCAAGAATGAGAGGTAAGGAACGAGATGGGGGTTGGATTTGGCCTGCAAGATTTGCGTCAGAGCCACGGCATATCCCTATTTGATTGATACTGCAGCCTTAACAAAACAGGATTTACCACTGAGAATATGAGGATAAACGTATCTGTCAGTTGCAGCTAAACAGAAAACAGGGTTGTGATATGTAAGAATACTGAAGAGCACTAAAATCAGACGCAGCAGATGAGGGTTTGAGTCCTGATTCTGCCACAAACCAGCTGGGCAAGCATATAATCACTTAATCTCTCTGGTATTATAATTACATGGAAGGTTGACTTCTTTGATACAACTCCAAAATAAATGTACTGTGCATCTAGTCAAAATATATTAGCTGACCATGTACTACACACTAGTCACTGAACAGAAAGTCACATATACAAGAAGGCATACACTGATGAACAAGATATAAAACAGGACTCTCCTGGAACTCAGAGTCTACTAGGAAATGAAAAATAATTACATAAATAATTTAGAAATAAAAATAATGATAAGGCTATGAAAGAGAAAAATATGTTTTCAGATTGTGTAATAGGAGGCTCAAGGAAAGAGTCCTACAGAATAAAAGATCCACCTGAGATTTGAAGAATGAGTAAGGGGAGAGACCATCCAGGTGAGAAAGTAGTAGGTGTGGAAACCCTGAGCCAAAACATACATCAGACCCTATGTCAGGAAGAAGCAGACATGCTAAAGGAACTAAAAGGCTTTGAAGAAAAGGGGTGGGGGTGGGGGGGGCGGTGGAACAAGATGGGTAAGCAGGGAACCATTGCATAAGACCTTGTGGGACATGTTAGTGGTCTGGGGATTTATTCTAAAAGCAATGGGACATCATTCACGGATTATAATAAAATGAGGTTTAAATGTTGCAGTATTATTCTTTGTGGAGCATGTTTCTATGGGGAATGGGCTAGAGAGAGGTAAATGACATCAGTTAGGAGGCAAGGTAAAATTTGATGGTAGCAGAAGGGATGGAGATGGCTGAAATAATTTGGAAGATATTTAAGTGACTTCAGTAGGACTTGGTGGTCAGTTGGATTAGAAAACTGAAGGAGAAAGAGGTATCCATTTATGATCGCTTGCTGGTACTGGCTTGAGTGGATGGTGTTGCCATTTCCTGAGATAGGGAATACAAGAAAAGAAGATGGGAGAGTAAAATCACTAGTTCAACTTTGGACACAGTAGATTTGAAGAGTCGGAAAATGACCAAGTCCAGATGGTGAGTGAGTTGTTGGATATATGGGTTCTCTTGAATTCACTAGTCAGTACTGTGCTCCTCTACCACTCCATCCAAGTTTGCTAAATCCAAGGTTGGTTCTCAGGCGATCTTACTAGACTTACAGGCAATGTGTGACACGGTTTATCAAGTCCTTCTCCTGAATTCACTTCCTGCACTTGGTTTCTAGGTTTCCGTCCTGGTTTTCCTCCTATTTCAATGACTACTCATTACTGTATCCCCAGCCTTTTACCATCGGGGTCCTCCAGGGTTGTCTTTGCAGATCTTCTCTTTTCTATTTGCATTCATCCCTAGGCTTTCACTGGCATAATCTCGTGGCTTAGCTGGATGCTAAAAATTACATATTTACATCTCTAGCCTGATCTTTCTCCTAACCTCCAGGGCATATATCCTTCTACCTATTTTACATCTCCATTTTGATAACTAGTAGGCATACGTAACTTAATTTGTACAAAGCAGGGTTTTTTTTTTTTTTTTTTTTTTAATATTGCCTCCCACCACTCTGTACCTCCTACCATCTTCCCTCACTCAGTAAATGACACCACCATTCCTACAATTTTCTCAGGCCAGAAACCTCATCACATTTTCTCATTTCCTCTATCAAATCTGTCAACTGATCCTGTTGGCTCTAGCTTTTAGACACATCCAGAACCTGTCCACCTCTCATCGCTTCCACTGACCCTACTCTGGATAAAATTATCACTTTCTCACCTAAATTATTTGATAAGTCTCCTGACTGGTCTGCTCTTGCTTCTCCATTAAACTCCTTACGGTTTATTCTTTTTTTTTTTATTATGTTGTGTTAATCACCATACATTACATCATTAGTTTTTGATGTAGGGTTCCATGATTCATTGTTTGCATATAACACCCAGTGCTCCATGCAGTACGTGCCCTCTTTAATACCCATCACCAGACTAACCCATCCCCCATCCCCATCCCCTCTAGAACCCTCACTTTGTTTCTCAGAGTCCATAGTCTCTCATGGTTCGTCTCCCCATACCACCCTGAATGTGCCTGATCTCGTCTTACAGTTTATTCTTAACGCATCCAGAAAATTTTTGCCAAAACTTAGGTCAGATGATCTCATTGTTGGGCTCAAAACCTTCTAGTGGCTCTTTCTCTTATACAAAGTCAAAGTCAAAGTCATCCCAAGGACCTTTAAAACTCTCCTGATCTGACCTTATCTCATAACTGCTATCCTCTTCACTCACTGTGCTCCAGCCATACTCGTTGTTCTTCCGACATTAGTTATGCTCCCCTGTCATGGCGTTTGTTAGAATGCCATCCCTGGAATGCTGCAGCCTAGAATGTTCTTCCCCCAGAAATCCAAATGGCTCACATTCTGACCACATTCAAGCCTTCATCTAAATTCCACCTTTTCAGTGAAGGTGTCTATCAGCCTCACCCTCGTACTCCATACCCACACTCCTTACACTCTTCCCTGACTTCTTTTCCATTGCAGTTATCACTTCAGAATATGTGAACATGTTGGGGCACCTGGGTGGCTCAGTCGGTTAAGCATCTGCCTTCAGCTCAGGTCATGATCCCGGGGTCCCAGGATCGAGCCCTGAGTCGGGTGCCCTGCTTAGCGGGGAGTCTGCTCCTCCCTCTCCCTCTGCCACGCCCCCCTGCTTGTGCTCTCTCTCACTCACTCTCTCTCAAGTAAAAATCTTAAAAGAACATGTGAACATGTTGTATCTATTTTCTTTATTGTCTATCCCCACAGAAACATTAGCTCCATAAGGACACAGAGATCTGTTTTTCCACTGCTATATTTCTGAATTGGTGTGCAAACCCAGAACTCAAAAGAGAGGTGTAGATTTAAAGTAAGAATGTGAGGAACTTCAACGTATAGTTAGTAATTGAAATCATGCAAGTGGATGAGATTATCCAAGAGATTAATGAATGTGAAAAAGCAAGCCTGCATTAGTTTCAACACTGAAAAGCCACATAGAGAAGTTTGAGCAAGCCAAGAAGCTGCAAAAGAGTAGCCAGGGAGGTAAGAGGAAACACAGAGTGGTGCTATGTATGTGAAAGGGTAAAAGAAATGTTGCAAAACAGGACTGGCCAGGGGCGCCTGGATGTCTCAGTTGTTAAGCCTCTGCCTTCGGCTCAGGTCATGATCCCAGGGTCCTGGGATCGAGCCCCACATCGGGTTTTCCGCTCAGCGGGAAGCCTGCTTCTCCCTCTCACTCCCCCTGCTTGTGTTCCCTCTCTTGCTGTCTCTCTCTCTCTCTCTGTCAAATAAATAAGTAAAATCTTTGGAAAAAAAAAAACAGGCATGGCCAACAACATTAAATGCTACTCAGAGTTTAAACAAGATGAGGATTGAAATAGTATTTGAACATAGAGGTCATTTCTGGCCTTAGGGCATTTCAGCGGTCTGATGGAAGGATACAGCAAGGCTGCAGTGGGGGGAAGAACTAGACTCAGGAAGGAAGAGGACTCTTTCCAAAATAGTGGCTGTGAATGAGAGGAGAGAGATTTGCTAGTACCGGGAGGAGAATGTGTGGTTGAGGTAGAACAGTTCTAGGATGGGGAAAACATGATCATGTATAAATGTGGCTGATGAAATCATGTGAGTCAGTTTAAAGATACTTTATATTGCAAGGGGAAACTTTTTGGATGTTCCAGTATAGAAGGACATGACTGGCTAAGGTAAAATGGCAGAAAGATACCAGGTCCTCAACTGGTGGCCAAATTTATTATGAGTTAGTAGTACATTATAGCAGGCAGCATGATATCATCATATAAAAGTTGGAAAATGGTATGGAGACTTTGTGATTTGACTGAGTCATGAGTAGACCAGTCATTATGGGACAGGGTCCAACTCTGAAGCCTACAACAGAAAAATAATATGGAAACATACTTGGGGGGGGGTAAAAGGGGGCCACAGAGATGATTAAACATCTGAGAAACAGCTTTTTTGTTGACAGGCCATGGGCACTCACCTGATTTATGTGAAAAAAAAAAAACAAAGTTTGAAGGGAGATTAAATAACAGGCTTAGAAGAATGTCTAATAAAGTGAGAAGTTTTTTTTTTTTTCTACTCAAAAAATGATTTAGGCAGTAATTGGAACTTGGGTTAAGCAGTTGAAAGACTGTGTTGAGCGTAACAGCAGTGGTGGAACTCCACCTACCCTTGATTTTTTAAGAAGAGAGTAGGCAGTTAACCTTAAGATTGCTTCTAAGAAAGAGCCTTTCTGGAAGATAGTGGAGAAGAATGAATGACCTCTCAAAGACCTTTCAGATCACAATCTTAAAAACTACAAATTTAAGTGCAAATATTCGATTTCAAATTGATTCAGAAAAACTTTAGAAAATATTAGGAATACAAGGAGAAGTCTTTCCTTTGTGGGCTGTGGAATGCCTATTTTCATGACATTTAAATAATTGTAATTTCCACTTGATAATAGCTTGAGAAGAAATTCAACAATACCATATATTCTGTAGTGATTTCAGCAAAGGTCCTTTTTTTTGGAAGGATACAGATAAATAATATAAGAAGACTAAGGTAATTTTACTGAAATGAACAATTTATTTCTGTTAAAATGCAGGATATATGCATAAATGAAAAATCTCTTATGGTCAGAAAACTTTATTTAACCATTGATGTTATTCTCCTTCTCCCCCCCCCCCACACACACACCGCCCCCCCCCAACACTGAAACTTCCAGGAATGCTTCCAACAAGCATTATAAGTGATGGATTAGAACTTCTCTTCCTTTGCCACTTCAGACTTCAAAGCTTGGCCCCAACCAGAGATGGTAACCAAGCAATAAAACTGCCAAAAGGTTAAGAGAAGGAGAAGAAAGGGAACTTCATCATCACAAAATGGATAATTAACATCCAAATACTCTAGTTTTTACACTCTATCACCATCTTGCTTATTAACAGCACTGTTGTATCCACCCTGTTAACTAGGGAACATTGTTGAAGAACCTGGCCTGGCCCCAGGGACTCCCAGTTGCTTACATTAGAAGGACTTCCTTCAGATCAATGTGAGCAATACTAGGGCCTCTCCAACAGAGTTTCCTGCTCTCACCTCCCCTTTTATAGTGTGACACATCTCATTGTATTTCAAGTATCCTCCTCTCAGCCTAATCTCACTGATGCATACAAATATGATTTAATTGATTAATTAATTAATTGCTGCCCAGACTTGGAGGGCCTCTGTAATTGCTCAGAGATTTGAAGTATCTTGAGGAGGGTCTAAATTTAATTTCTTATAACATTATTACAATTAAGTAGGGGGCTTCACATTTTTGGTACAAAATCTTACTCCTAGTGTATTAGACTTTGAGAAAGTTTTTAAGGTTTAAAGGTTTTAATTATAAAGCTGATGACCGTATATATGTGTCTAGGTATTTTCAGTAGAGTAATCATAAGTTAATGAGGCAGAGAAAGCCTTGGATCCCGTGGAACTGATGTGAATTAACCTAAAAGTACAGTGGAAGCCGAGTCAACAGTGGGGAAACGGGAGCCAGGAAAGGATATGGGTGGCACTCCTCCTTGTGTGCTTTTTGCTTGTTTTAAGTAAACTCTACCCTCAATGTGGGGCGTGAACTCATGACCCTGAGATCAAGAGTCCCATGCTCTACTGACTGAGCCAGCTAGGCACCCCTCCTCCTTGTGTTTTTGAGAATGATGGGGACTCAAAAGGGGAGTAAGAATATGACAGTTGACAGCCTCCTTCCTTCCTTCCACATGATCATTGCAAATAAAGGGCATTTTCATAATAAATTATTTTATCACAATTTAAATTAAACAAATAAATAGTAGTATGCCGAGATTATATTTAGGCTCCAATTAACCTCATGCTTTTATCGAACTGCCTAGATATTTAAAGTATTATTGAAGTAGCTTTGGAATGTTTTAATTCAACTCTGGAGAGGCAAGTAAAGTTCAAATAATAAGTGTATAAATAACCTTCTATGTGAGTATTTGATATTTAAATATGGCCTTCAAAAATTTGAATGAAGATAAATGAATCACTGCTTGAGATACTGTGTTCTGATTAATAGCATCAGCTTTGGAATCACAGAGATCTATTTTTGAATACCCACTCTGACACTTACTAGCTTTATAGCTTTGGACAAATTATTTAATCTTTCTGACCCTTGATTTTCTCATCTGCAAAATGGAAATCACAACACAATTCACTCAAAAGGTATAACAATGGCACTAATTCTAAGACCTGTTGTATTAATTTAGTTTCCCCCGGAGTAGACTGTAAGACAGGGATTTGAGTGCAAGTAGTTTCACTGGTAGATGATACCAGAAAACTGTGCTGGAAGAGTAAAGAAATGAATAAGAATGGGAAGAACGTCTATACAAGGCATGCTAACGAACAGGTTATCACTGTGGGCAACTGTGGCTCGACCCACTGGAGACATGTGGTTTAGAACATGCTCCGGAGTGGTCTTACCCAAGAAGTGAAGATGAAATATTTATCCATCCCTTCCTGTCTATGAGTGGTTGAATGCTGTCCCAGGGATGTTTTCTCCCCGGCACTTCTAACCTGCTGGGCAAGTGGGTGAGCTTTTCCTGTGGAACAGGTACTTGAATTTAGAAGCCTTGGGGTTTATAGGAAGGACTAGTGCTGAGGGGATAAGAGCCAGGTAATTTGGACCCACCTGCTCTCTTTGGGTTTCTGTAAAGTGTTAATGGACCACTGTCATGTCTGTTTATTTATGTATTGTCTATGGTATAGCTGCTTTGAATATACAATGACAAAGTTGATTGCATGGCCCACAAAGCTGAAAATATTTACTAGCCGGCTCTTGACAAAAAGTTGATAGCACAAGTGAGATTAGAATTTAGGCTTCTTGACCTCTAATGCAGCACTTCCGTGATTATACTTGAGACTTGCTCTCTCCAAAATTAATTACAGGAAGGATGGTTTTACCAGTGTTTAATCAATTAGAAACCTCTATTAACAGGCTCTTCTATGTGTCTATATATACAATGGTCATTCATTTCATAGTTATTACCCTGGGACATTTGAAGAACTCCAATATCCTGATTTGGAGTCTTCACATTAGTATCTTCTATATGCAGTTTATTTCAAAACTGCTAAATCGGGTATTGTAGAATGTGAACGTTCCCAGCCCCAGCAGCTTGTGGATAAGAAAGGATTCGCATTGACATTTACAACCAGATTTGCTGGCTCTTTGCCTCCATCTGCCATGCAGTCCTTCAGTCCCATACGAAGTCCTGTCTACCTAAATGTTCCTGAGAATGTCTAGGGGAGTTCTGAATAAGCGTGGCTATTCTTCCTTTAGATTTCTGAGCTGCTCGGCTAGGCCAAAGCTGCCTGGGCTTAGTGCTTTGTCCATCTTCTTGAACTTTCAAGCTACAGAGTTTGTGGGGGTGGGGAGAGAAGTGGAGGTGCTAAAATATCATGGAGTTCCCTCTGGCATCCACAGCACTGGATCTCACTCAAATGCTGCTCCACGTTGCACGCAGGAGTATGGATGAACTCCTTCCTGTCACCACTCAGGCCCATGGTGGTAGTTCTGAAAGTGCAGTCCCAGGACCAGTAGCACCACCTGGGGACTTTTGAGAGATGCAAGCTCTCAGGCCTCACCCCAAATCTCCTGACTCAGTAACACTGGGGTGGAAACCTAACAAGGTGTGCCTTAATGAGAAATGGGTGATTTTCATGAAGGTGAAGCTCAAGAACCATTGGCATAGGACAATGGATACAGACCAGCACTTTTACCTTGGCTTTCCCCACTTTTCCCCAATGTCACTTGTGTGAAAAGAGGGCCCCAATAACATCTCCCATCCATGTATGCAGCCCCTTGGCAATGACACTGCAGCTCTTCTTGCAAGAGATGGTGTCTCTCTCCACTCCCTGAGTCTGGGCTGGCCTTACAACTTGCTCTGCTAATAGAATGGAGCAGAAGTGATGTTGTATGAATTCCAGAGTCTAGGTGTCAAGAAATCCTGTGGCTCCCACTCTTACCCTCTTGATACACTGTCCTGAGGATGCCATATAATGAAACCCAGTCCAGCCTACTGGAGGAGGAGAGGCCCTGTGAAGAACCAAGGTTCTCCAGCCAACAGCCGGCTAGCAGATAATTTTTTTAAAGATTTTATTTATTATTTAAGAGAAAGAGAGAACACGTGAGAGAGCAAGCGCAAGTGGGGGGAAAGGGCAGAAGGAAAGAGAGTAGATTCCCTACTGAGCGGGGAGTCTGACATGCGGCTTGATCCCAGGGCCCTGGGATCATGAGCTGAGCTGAAGGCAGCCGCTTCACCGACTGAACCACCCAGGCGCCCCCGGCTATCAGATATTTGAGTGAGTCCGTTTTCGACTATCTAGCTCCTGTTAAAGCGCCAGAGAACCGCCTGCCCGTGAACGACCCCTATCAAGACCTTCAGAATCACCATCTGGCTCATCACAGCCCAAACTGCAAACCCACAGAATGATGAGCAGGTAAATACCTTTTGTGTTAGGCCATAACATTTGTGGTATTTTTATGTAGAGATAGGTAACTGATACACTCAGGTATCCAAGCAACAGTGACTGTAAAAAAAAGTTTTGTTGTTTTTTTTTTTCCAGCATGCCTATTTATCTCATAAACTGAAACAATTTATATGGCTCAGGCAGGACTGCCTTATCGTATTATATAATTTAAGTAGGCAGCCATAAGGGAGCTTAGTTCGGTATTTTTTAAAAAAAGCCCTTGGGCCTCAGTTTCTACACACATAAAAAATATTCAGCCAGATGAAAATTTCAATGATTATTCCAGGTTCAGAGTTCAATAGTTCTAAGAAATTCAAACAGAATAAATTGATTTCTTCTACTCCTTAAGTAGAAAAAACACAGCAACATATCTCACTTTTATTCCTCATACATCCAAGATTGAGTTAAATAACATTAACTGCTGGCTAGCTGTTTCCGTATCTAGAATTTCCATTAGCTTCTTGGACAGAGAGATAGTGCAAGGCACAGCAAAAAAACAAAACAAAACAAAACAAAACAAAACACAGGCTTTGGAGCCTGACATACTTGGATTGGAATCCTGGCTCTGTTTCTTCCCAGCTGTGTGGTCTTAATCTAGCTATTTTCCTCTCCAAGCCTTGGGATACTCACCTTATAAAAATTGCACATTTATGTATTTTGCAATTATTTTGAAGATGAAGGCATATATGGAAAAGCGAGTGGCACAACAGTAGAAGTGCAATGGAGAAAACTTGCTATGATGAGTTCTAAAAATACACTGTATTACAACATAGTCCATGAGATAATAATCATATATATGAAGCATCCTACAAATTAGATTCTCTTTTTTTATATTGTATTTATTCCCGATTAACTTTCTGGAAGTCAGGAATATAAATAATTCTTAATTCTGATGTTTAAACCACCACATTAAAGGAAGAAGAATGTTCTTTTTGAACAAAAGCGGCTCTGGATCTACCAGCCTCCTTATTGATGCTTTTCATTCAACTGTGCATTTCACATTTTTGCCTTATGCCCAGCTTTACGTCAGTTTGCGACAGGGGATGAAAAGGCCCTGCTTTTGAGAAAATTCCTCTCTCCCTCAGTTCTTCTCCAGCTCTCATCCCAACTCCACCAGCTCTCCCCAGTGGCTTGGAGCTTGAGGGCATTCCCAGACTCTCCCTACTGGCAATGTGGAGGGAGTAGGGGGAGGTGGGACTCTTAGGTGGGGGAGAAGGAAGTAGGGCAGGAGCTGGGAAAGATGCTGTCACCCACTGCTTCGGCCACATGTCCCCTCGCCCTCTGCTCTGGTATCACTGGTCTTTTTGATATTCCCCCATCTTGCGCTACTTCAAGGCCTTTGCTCTGGCTGTTCTCTCTGTGCCTACTAGAATAGTTGCCCCCAGATAAACGCATGGCTCACCTCCTCACTTCTATCAGCTTCCTGATGTTCTCCAATGTTCTCTTAGTAGAAAAGCTTTCCTGACCAAACTACAGACAATTATGTCTTCATTCCCACTCCCTTTCTCTCCTACCCTGGTCTCTTGTTCTCCTTAACTGCATTTCTTAAACTTCAGTGTGCACACTGAATCACCTGGGGAGCCTATTAAAATGCAGATTCTGATTCACTGGGTCTGGGGTAAGGCCTGAGATTCTGCATTTCTAACAAGTGCCCATTTGACGTCAGTCTATAGACTGCACTCTGGAACACCTGACAGTATTGAGATCGTATCTATTTTCTTCTTTATTAGCTCATTATTATTCTCTTCCAGTCAGAGTACACATTTCATGAACGGAGAGATTACCTTATTTATTATTCTCAGCACCCCGTATGATGCCCACTACACAAAAATTACTCAATAAATACTTATCAAGTGAATAAATTACCTATGTTGTTGGAAATCCATACTGGAATTTGAAATGCATTTTCCATTACAAACATTATTGTTACATTCAGGTACTTTATAGGTTAAATAGATTTCCGTACCCTCGCTTAACAAGCTTCCTACCATGTGTAAAGTGGCTTAAGTAGGAGCATAAACACATAATTATGTTCAGAGTTCAACAAACTTATAAACAGATCATTGGAGCCCAATCTTTTTACAGAGTTACAGAGTGAGGCTGAACATGCCAGAGAAAGCTAGAGAACAAACACCAATAAATGATTATATAGGAACCAAGCTATGCATATGTGCTGAGGGAACCAAAAATTATAGGTCATAAAAAGAAATAAGCCTGATATAATTGCTTGAAGATAAACCCTGGCATAGCAATTTTACTGTCCCAGATTGACAAAACAAAACCAATCAAAACAAAACAAAAGCAAAGCAAAACAAAAATGCTTGCACAACTTTTTTCAAGTTTCCAATGTCATGAAATGGAACTCTGATGAGGACTCAGAAACCCCAGGGGACACACGAGACACACTGTCCCTAGATTCTATGACCTCTTTTAACCCAAATGCTACTTATGCTTTCTATTGAATTATTAGTGTGCTCCCCAGGGTGTGATATTGCCAGTGTGGTTTATTTCTACTTGATATAAAATAAAAATCAACTTTACTTGAAGAACCAGTCACCAGGCTTTAATACTTCAACCATTTGATCTTTGAAAAATAGACAAGGCAAAAATACAAACAACGCCCCCCCCCAACCTGCACCAAGATGTTTTAAATTCTGCCTAATTACAGAACTAGCACAGCCAAGTTTTCTGGTTCCTTTCCCCTGAGATCCAAAGCCAGCATTAACACTGCCACGAGATTTTATGCATGCCTTCCATTAACAAATGAATAAAAAGTGAAGTAAAATAAACTGAAAGTATTCAGGAAAAATAAAAGTCAAAGCTGGGCTACATGAAGAAACATTCCTTCCCAAGTCTGCTTTTGGTAGTCAGGGTCTATTTTTCTTTTCCCTGAACCAAACATGGAAGAGCTCTTAAAGTTGTTTTCCAAAGGGACTGGGGGGGGGGGGGGGGCAGGAGGACCATGTGTGTTCCTGTGGTTTCAGCGATTTGCACCAGCGTATGTGAAGAATACTGTCCAAATGATAGAGGATTCAGTGAGATGGAATCCTCACGTATCTAGCGCTAGTTGGTACTCAGGTACCCTACCCTGATCCCCTCTTCAGGAGCAATACACCCATCCCTGCTGCTGGGAGTATCGATTGTTGCTGGTATTCCTTACTAGGAATTCGGCCCCAGAAATACTCTTTCAAGGTCTCCCTTTCACCCCACTAGGCAGCCCCCAAATGGGCAATGACTGGCTGGTTCAGGAATACAAAGGCCATCCCTCTCCTTGCCAATCCGGACAGCCTGCAGAGTCAGCCCCGCTCTCAGGCTCCCGTGGAAGAGGCCGAAGCCTCTATTACAGTCAAATGACCCTTCAGCCTCTTCCACCGTCTACTCCCTTGTACTTTTCTTTGTCAGAGATGTAGCTCCGGAGAACACACCCCAATATACTTTTGTCATCCTGCACTCCGAATCAGAGTCCATTTCCAAGGAACCTGCTCTAAGGCATTTTGCATAGTAAGTAACACTAAAGCTTATTCCTATTTTCATAACTGCAGCCAATTTTCCCTTATATCCAGAGATCACCTCACTGTTGTGCTTTTGAACAAATGGCTGCCGCCAAAGAGCATGCGATTGGGCATACTTACGGGCTCCGACAGTGCTCAGTCCAGGAGCCGGGCCAGGCAGCTTTGCCCTCAGCTCTTGAAGTAAGTGGGTTACCGCCTTCCAATCAGAGCTCAGATCTTCCAGCTTTCTCTTGAAAAGAAAAGCATACGTGTTATTTATTTCATTAACATCTTGAAGATAAGTCATGTTGTTATGAATTCATTTTGTGAATACATTATCGTATTTCTATTGTATTTTACTTCTAAATTAGTTTTTCTAGGTAGAGCTCCTTTCAAAGGTATTATAATTATTTTACCCAACCGCCCTACAAATCCAGGCACAATTTCATTTAAAGGAAGTAGAGCGCAAACCTTAATGAATGGAAAACAAACACAGACAAAAAACATTGTCATCTCAGCAACTGTCTTGACCCTCTTGAAGAGTATCTAGTGTGGTTGCATAGAAGAATTATCCAGAGAACATGAAAAAATATCATCATGTCCTGGCTCACCCCAGATCAATTATATTAGCACCTCTCAAAGGGGGAGGCTGGGATACACATGGGGATAGGACACTCAGAGTTCACGTCAAGGAAGGACTCTTGTCCCAAATGGTGGAAAAGATGGCAGAGGGGTCCTTCAGGGACTATCTCAGCTGCAGAGCAGGCCCTTCCTAGGGCAGCCCCCATTCAATGACCAAGGTGAGGGTATAAAGGCTCAGTCCATTTTGCTCAGAGCAAGACAATTCTGAAGTGTCATTTAGGCTGCAGGGCTCCCCGTGGAGTCACCAAACCTGTATGTGACCAGCAGCGTGCTGGTATACGTTTAACAACTGACTCTCTGGGAAAAAAAAAATCCTAATTTTCGTGTTTGCCAATTTCTGGGGTGGCAATACTCCCACTGTAGCCAGTTTCACTTGACCAAGATGGCAAGTGGCTCACAAAATGCCTGAAAATTTGACAAAAGACCGTCAGGAGCAGATAGGAGGTGAGTACAGTACACCAGTGTTTAGCCATATGGTTAGTTGTGGCCAGGGGAATGTGAACAGAAGCAATATACGTCAGGTCTGGGCTGAGGCTTTTAAAGAATCTGTGAGGCTTCTCTACCCTTTCTGCTGGCTGGAAGCAAAGGAGTCTAAGGTCCTAGGGAAAACTTTTTCAGTGGACTGGGGGGGCGGGGGGGGGCGGTGGTGGTGGTGGTGGTGGTGGTGGTGGTGGTGGTGGTGGTGGTGGTGGTGGTGGTGGTGGAGAATTAGTCCTAATGCCCTGGAGCAGCAGTTCTCATACTTTAGGATCATCAGAGTCCCCTGGAGGCCGTGTGAAACCACTGAGAGCTGGGTCCCAGCCCCAGAATTCTAGATTCAGTATATCTTGGGTGGGACCCAAGAACTTGCACTGCTTACAGTTTTCTAGTTGACACTGATGCTGACTGTCCAGAACCAAAGCCTACGGTGATCATTATACCTAATGAGTTATCTAAGCATCGACAATGGACTGGATATGCACCATCCTTGAAAGGAATAAGAAAATAGGTCCTTAAGTCATTTGCTGTAGCATTTAATTCTCTTAAGAAATCCCATTTAAGGGGCGCCTCAGTGGCTCAGTCGTTAAGCGTCTGCCTTCGGCTCAGGTCATGATCCCAGGGTCCTGGGATGGAGCCCCGCGTTGGGCTCCCTGCTCGGCGGGAAGCCTGCTTCTCCCTCTCCCACTCCCCCTGCTTGTGTTCCATCTCTCGCTGTGTCTCTCTCTGTCAAATAAATAAATAAAATCTTAAAAAAAAAAAAAAAAGAAATCCCATTTAACAAAAGCTGCCAAGGGAATAAGTCCTAAAACAAATACTAAAAATCTATCACTTCCCAATTTATATCATCTATGCTCGTGAGGTACCTTACGTCTATTGTGTCTGACATGACAGCAAACCAGGGCTTTTAATTTTTTCTAGTCCACAGTGCATGTTGTGGAACATTTATTATCACATCAATGAATATAACTCTTTATTGAAACATAAGTCTTGAATCCAAAAGGAAACAACAATACCTCTGATCAGTGAGGAATACTACCATTGAAAGTCACGTCATGTGGAAGATATTTTTCCATTCTGACCTCAGAGCTAAACACTGAGAATTAAATATTATAAAAAGCTAATGAATTAATACAGATTTGGTCTCCCGATTCCCTTGCAAAGTTGCAGGGACTTCACAAGGACAGAATATTAAGAATAACCGTGCTGATAACAAAAAGTAGCAACAGATAATAGGGAGGAGATAATAAACATAAAAACAGATACTGAGAAAATGTAGAGGTCTTGGTCATTTCTGGAAGGGCTAACAGGGCAACATATGGTGGGGTCTCATCATACATCATTTAACTTATAGGAAGTCACCTATATGTGCTGAGAGAAAGAGATTGCACGATTACAGACTGATTTCAATACTGCTGGCATCTGCCCTCGCTTTCACTCAATGAGCATATGGCTCCAGAGTGGCCAAGGAGAGACAGGAGCTTTCTGTTCCTACGGTAGTTCAACTTTCTTCTCATAGTGTAAGCCTCTCACCGCATTGAGTTTGCTTCTAATATTTAAAGATACGTATTTATCTTACAATCTGGCTTCTAAAAGCAAACTACTTCATCTGGCTCTCAATTGAATAAACAGTGATCTGTATTAAACTTCATATTCCATGTGCATCAGTGCATAACAAAACAGAATGGTAACTGACATTTATAACGATGCTCCTAAAAATAGAAGCAATTCCATCGTGTTTTAGAATTAGAAGTCCCGGATTTCAGTCTTAACTCATTGCTACGGCTTAGATGATCGTTGGCAAATCAGATAGGTCACTCAGATTTATCATCCTTGAAACATGGATATAACACCACCACCTGACTCATAGCTTTGTTGGAGAAACTAAATGAGATATTTGATGAGAAAAGAACTCTGTGAACTGCAAAGTACTATCAAATTGTTGGTTAGTTATTATGCACTACTTAATGAAGCAAAACAGAAGATGGTCAATAAAAATTTGCATTAAAATATTAAAATAAAAATATTTCAATGTGTAAAGGACAAGGTTTTGGTTATCCTAAAAATAACATGTTTATATATTCAGTTTCCTTTTATTAATATATACATTCGGAACAGTCTATTCATTTATTCGAATGTTATCTTGCCCACTGTTATTTTCAGAAGGGTAAATTTCAATGGGTATAATTTCAAATGCAGAAATTTGAAAAAATGAAGGAGTGCCCCCGATGTACCACAAACATCTGAGGACACTGTTCGGTGTCAAAAATGCAGTAAGTTCAGAACTGTATATTCCCCAAACTTTCGTACAATTAGCAATAGATTTTGATTCAGCTGGTGACAAAAATATTCTCTCAACTTCTTTAAGTCTCCACATACTTCAGAGTTGAATTCGATGATCTATATATTATGGAAGTTTTGTTTGTTGGTCTGGTTTGGTTTTGCTTTTTGGTACTCTGGCAAGTGCTCAAATTTTCTACTCTCCCATCTTTGCTATCAGGCCGTCAACTCCTTTCAGGTAGGAAAACACTTTTGGTTGCAGCGAGTAATGCAGCGTTCCTCACATAATGAACTTGAAGTAGGCCTCAGTACAAATCTATAGATGGTAATGATTTCTTCACCATGTTAATACTCTTTAACCAGATTTAAGGGAATGAAATATACGTCTAAATTTCAACATCTTTAAATATAAAATGAGTGGGGATAATAATGATCAAGTCCCATTCTTGGATTAGATTTCCAGAATTTGAAAATTTTGAACATGCTAAGTCAATTGCAGACCCCAGGCTTTCCCCACGAGAGCCCCTCAAAATTGGCCATCGTAGGAGATTCCAATTTTACCCAGAGGGAGAAACTTGGAGAGCATTTTTGAAAAATGGTAAACTGGGGCACCTGGGTGGCTCATTTGGTTAAGCGACTGCCTTTAGCTCAGGTCATGATCCTGGAGTCCCGGGATCGAGTCCCACATCGGGCTCCCTGCTCAGCAGGGAGTCTGCTGCTCCCTCTGACCTTCCCCCCCTCTCATGTACTCTCTCTCTCATTCGCTCTCTCAAATAAATGAATAAAATCTTTAAAAAAATAAAATAAAATAAAAATGGTACACTGAGTTTCATTAGAGGGGACCTTTGCAGCCGAGCATTATGTTCCATGGTATAAAAGCTGCCTGTATATAATCATTAAATTTTAAGATGATTATCTCAAACAATGTGAAATTTATTCTTTACCAAGAGCAGAAAAGAAGCATAAGAAAAAAATGATTTTTGAGTATAGCTTTCCTTTTTAAATTTAAAACGGAATGCAGTTTTAAACTCCATGCGAGTTTGGCATTTTCCAAATTTAAAAATCTTACATGTTTCTCCTGTGTATCTGGCAAGAAATTAATATCGGCTACATAAATAACTGAATCCACCCACAGCTCTATGTACACAGACATGCATGTGAACGTTGTAACTGAGACATATATGTCTCTATGTCTATCTTTATGAATGCAATTAATACAACTGGGGGCCAGGAGTGAAATTCAAATCTCTAAATGCTTGCCCGGTTCTAGCACAAGCTACTGAGTAAGCCTCACGTGAGACTTTCCCTCCAAGTATCTCTTCAGACACGAGTTGACTCATATTATTAGAGCCCTCATAATGTCTTTTCTGTCATGTTTGTATTATTGTGAACAAAAAAACCTGCATAGTAGCTTGCAGTAACCTCAAGAGATGGGAATCTGGGATGCTTATAGAAGTCACCTGACAGTACTGGTTAATAATAATTTTTTTTAAAGATTTTATTTATTTATTTGAGAGAGAGAGAGAATGAGAGATAGAAAGCACGAGAGGGAAGAGGGTCAGAGGGAGAAGCAGACTCCCTGCTGAGCAGGAAGCCCGATGTGGGACTCAATCCCGGGACTCCAGGATCATGACCTGAGCCGAAGGCAGTCGCTTAACCAACTGAGCCACCCAGGTGCCCAATAATAATTTTTTTTTTAAAGGTGAAGAAGGTTAGTAAACCATTAGCAATGATTCCTGGGGTATAACCTCACACTTACCAGTGGTGAAGGCCCTTGTACACAAATCTTTTAAAGACAGTTTAAAAAAGCAAAATAATAAGTGACTCTGATGGGGTGATACATCATACATATCTAAGAAAAATGAAAAGATTCTCTTCTCTCCTGATATCTTGTGAATGGGCAGTGAACTTGGGGATAAAAAGTCCAGCGATAACACTGAGGACATAAAAAATGACCCTTTTGGTAACTCGCAGCTAGCTAGGTGTGATGGCCCTGACTGAACATAAATAACAGTCACGGAATACAAACTACACACAGACAACGTCACCCCAGGGCCATGTGTCAACAATACAGAGACGAGGCCACTCTACCACCACAAAAAGGACTAATATAAAGCCCTGCTACTTCAACAGTCACAGCTCTGTCCCGCTTCAATCCCCTCACCTTCTAGATAAAAATCATTATTAAAGATACCCAATCACCACACTGACTCTGTTGACAGCATCTAATCCAAATGGGCTTCCATTTCCCTAATCCCTCTTGAGAATCATCTAGCCAACTGAACCCCATAAGCAGCTCTTTCTAACCCCCTCTTACTGGGATGCCCCACAGTCTCCCTGGAGAGAATTCTCCCTTGCTGCGGTAAGCTAAAAATCCTAACTTTTTCATTATAGGTATGTTCCCAGTAGTCTTTGGATGGACAGGTTTAATGGCATCGAACGGGAATTCAAACTGTGCCATCCATTTTGCAAATAACTTAGAAGGAAGATGGTGAGCTCTAGAATTCTGGAATATACATATGAAGAGTGTGAGTGAAACTGTTTCATAAAATATAACATGGCAAAAGCAATATTTCTCAAGAGTGAGTTTTTCTGTAAAATGAGATTTAAAAGATGGAAATGCTGCTCAATTAAGAAATTAAATGTAATCCGACACTTGCAATCTCATCCTCATTCCTAAGTGTTCATAAGTTGCTCAAAAATCTATTATAAATCTTATTTTCCCTGTGGGAAGGTGGGACTCTCCTTATTTTCAAGCAAAAATAATTAGCATTTATTCAGCCTCTCACAGTCAAAGACTTCCTCAGTTGTAAACCTAACTTCTATGTTTAAAAAATGAAATTCTGAAAAAAAGAAAGTCTGCTACTCACGTATTAATAAATTATCAAATATCTCCAGGATTGTCACTTTCTTTCTGTATTCTTCTCCCAACTTTTTCTGTAAGCACTGACATGGAAATTATGTTCACCAAAGGCGTGAGTCAAAATGGACCTATTCAATTCAGGGGGACAGACTTATGACTGTTGTCTCTCTATTGATTTCTGATGTTATAAAAAAATCATTGCACCAGATAAACTAGATCGTGTGCCTGACAGAGCATGTATGAAAGCCAAATATTGTTATAAATGTAATATTTCATTAGGCAAGGTTTTGACCAATAAGACACAACCTGCTATATCATCTAAAAATCTTCAGACACACATCTGTCTCAATGTATTAAAAGTTATCAGGCAAACAAATAAACCCTAAGGAAGTTCTTGGAAATGTTATGATGTTGATATTAGCAGTAGAACAAACTTGCTGGGAAAAAACAAGCTTAATCTAGTTGATTAACAACAAAACAGCTGGGAAAATGAAACATCCCTGGTTGTGATTGACTTTAATAGAAAATGACTAATGATGCTGTCATTCTGCAGCTACTATTTGAGAAAATGATGCCTGGAAGATTATAACTGCCCTCTTGACCGTTTGTCTATGGCAATTCTTTTGTGTTAAAGGTTGGGGTGGAACATTTCGGCCAAATCCAGAAGGCCCTGAACACCTTAAGTTTTCTGTTACATTTAAAAAGGAATTCAAGAACATTAGTAAAATATATCAGTAGATTCACGGTAACCAGATTTTGTTTTTATAATCTAAAAAGGTAGCAAAGCAAACCGGCTGGCTTCATCTCATCACTTCAGCACGTAACCAAGACATTTTAAATTTCATTAATGCTCTCACTTCTGATATACAGAAGTTGATGTAAGTATTCCAAAATACATACACACATTGAAAACATTTTAATAGAAAGAGTAGGGCTGCAAGTTGAGTTAAAGAATGAGTATCAATAGAAGAAAATGTCTTCTAACTGCTTTAGTTCAAGAGAGAGTTAAAAAAAAAAACACCTTAAAAACCAAATAACTGCCTTTTTTTTTTTTTTAGTGGTTGTCAATATTGTTACTGATGGCGGTTGTAATTGCTGCTTTTAAACCGCAAAATTACTCTGTGGAAAGTGGAACCTATTAAAAGAGATTCCATCAGCAGCATTATCATAAAATATTATTACCAAAGGGATAACTTAAGCAAAATGTTTAACAATTTATCTAATTTATCTGACCCATCTTCAATTTCTGAAGATGAAGGAACCAGATACAAATCAAATGAAAGAAAACTGTGCGTGTGTGTGTGTGTGCATGCGCGTGTGTAGGGGGGAGAAAGAGGAGATACAAAGCAAAACAAGAATGCTTGTTTCTTCAGTCACATTTATTCTAAAAATTTTCCAGTAATTTTGCATCAGAGATCTAGTGCTACGTTTATGTCATTAGTAGAACTGTCTTGTAACAATATATTTGACCTTTAATGGGAAATTCTCAAAGAACATAAGGGAGTGGGTTAGTCGGGGATGACAAAAAAGGAAACTAAAAATTTACTATCTTTGAACGTTAAAGGAATCCTAGAGAAGTTGATGAAGTGAAGGAAAAGGGGAAAAAAACTCAACAGGGATGAGGCCAGCTCCCAAAGAGAACTCAGCTTGGGAGGTGAGGACAGGAGCCGGACAGACAGGCTGTCTGATGCAGCATGTGGAGGAGCCAATAGACAGTTTCCTAAGAAACAGAATCATGCTCTGCTACGTCCTCAATTAGAACGTCTGTAAGCGGAGGACATACTAATTATCCATTTAAACACGAGATCGTGTGTGTGTGTGTGTGTGTGTGTGTGTGTGTGTACACACATACCATGAGTTGTCATGTTCTTTTTTAAGAATATCACTTTCTTCTCCATACCTTATCATTTCCAAATGAATCTTCCCCCCAAAACAGAACCAAACTTTTTTCATGAAAATATGCTGCAGGCTACTCAGACCCCTTTCCCTTCTACGAAGGGGTGAGAAACCTGGATGTTAAGGAGAAAAGGCATTAGGAGTAGCACAATTTTTAAATCTGGATATATAAAATGAAAATTGAAAGGGGCTTTATTTACGTATTTTCAGAACAATGGATCACCTGTCAGAAAAATCATCCCCTGACCTTGAAAAAGAGGTGTTTGATCCATGCAGAGATTTAAACAGTCCCTACAGCTTGTCGTCTTGCTGTGCTGGATTCCATATTCTGAACTATGAGGTGGTTTCTGAGCCTCTAGTGTTTTCGGGCTCCCACAAACCCCAGCTCACGTTCAGGTGTTTCCAAGGTCATGGTCCATATGAAAAGCTGCATGTGAATCAACTATTTCTCCACACCCCCACTCTCCCAAGTCAATCTTGCCCTTCTGCCTGTATCAACTTGACACGCTGATTCTCCTCCAAACGCAAGGGATAAATGGTAGAACAGGAATGAGTTTTCACTTAAGTTCTATGTCTCCGAAATGAGCTGACTTAAAAGGAAATGTGGAAGGAGAGAGACCAGAAGGAAAGAGAGCGCTCACTCTACAAAATGGTTTTAAGGAATGCAGATGAGAAGGAAAGTTAGTACCTCCTTGCTCTTCCTTTTATTTCAGAAAGCTAATTCCCCTTTTATATCAGTAATGCAAAGGCATAAAGTAGATAATGCTCACTAAGACGGTTCTGATCTCCAAGTGGCCCAGGAGTTGAAGGCTTGAGTGGGAGGTGTGATAAGTTAGCATCAACTGCTTGGATTGTTTACATATAATTAAGACAAAAATTTTCTCGATGACTTTCAACTAAGAATTTTCCCTCTGTTGTTTTTTTAACAAAGGCAGAAAAGTGAAACACAATTTCAATGCATATCTGTAATGTGTAACAATTGTGCCAAACCCTGCATCAAGTCTCTGAGAAGCAAGCAAGAGTAGACAGAGTAGACCTCCGGAATGGTCCATTTGTTTGTTTCATTGCTTACTACGAGAGCCACTCTGTTAACCAAGGAAAGTGTCTGCTTAGGGACCAGCTTTCTTCAGAGCATCAGCAGAAACCTGGAAATTTGCTGCTTTCAAGACCTTCTCCAGGTCTTCAAACTAAATACTGAACACAGTGTTGCTCCATGAAAATTATCATACCAGCCCTGGAACTGGATGCAAATGATTTTTTATTATTATTATTATTATTATTATTATTATTATTATTACTATTATTATTTGGATATTAGGAACAGTGACAAGGTAGTCCTGAATAAATGTCTGTCAGTTTCTACACACAAATCTGTGCCTTTTAGCATCCGGTGTTTGGACATTGTATGTTTAGACTAAAACTTTACATTTACCTAAGGAAAGGCCCCTTGTAAACTCAAAGAAAAACAAACAATTTCCTAGAAATGAAGCTTGGGCCAAGCATAATCAGTGACCTTAGAGACAAGAGTCTAAGTCATGGTAATGTTGTTTGCAAGGACAAACTAGTTCTGTATAATGAGGTTATTGACCTGTACTGTTTTAGAGCAGTTTTAAACATGAGGGCGAGGCTCACTAAATCTCAGCCTGCAATGTTAGCCAGAGAAACCGGGACTGATCAATAAACAGTCACCATTCCAGGCTCTTGGGAACCTCCATCATAATGGGACCCATTATAATTTTGGTCAGGTAGAGAAAATAAGGTAACCTATACCTAACGTCTATTTATCACTGCACTCTCATTTGCAAATGGAAGCCATTGATTAACTATTTTTTGAAAACTGAGCTGGCTCTCCATTTCTCTCCTCGTGTAATAGCCTGTGAATAAATGTGTCCCAGACTTCAAAATGTACATGAGGAAAGGAAAGAAGGAGAAAGCTTTCTCCCTGGCCAGCTTTTTACCAAAGAGAGAAGCAATTACAGACATTTCACTAAAAATTCTTGACCCAATAAAGTACTAAAGCCCGAATGCCAATTTTCCTTTCATAAGAAAAGACTGTCACAGAGAAAAGAAAGGTCACGGACCATATTGTGATTCTTTACAGCTGTTGGAGACAGACAGTATGATGCAGTAGCTTGATTTGAATTAAGCCAAACAATATGAAAAGCATCAAGGCTGGCAAGCAAAGCAATAAAGCCTCAAAGAATTTAATCTACCTTGAAGGTGGGACTACTTTCTGTATTGATGGCAGCACACCAGGACAGAAATGAGTCCTTTAATGCAATGACTCGTTAATAGCCTTAAGATCACAATATATAAACAGGATATGTTGATCAAAAAGACAGCTCAGCCTCTGCTACTGCGGTATGGACAATATTTCTTTACAAGTTATTTCATTGATTATAAATAGACCACGTCAATGGCAAATGTACAACAGGGGAAGCATAACCCATTATGAGGTAATGGATATTGCTAGAGGTTGCTTCATTACCTTCACTGGCTGAGTGGCTGGTTTTTCCTTGTACAAATGCTGCCCTTTAGACAAAATCCCTTCTACATCCGGCTGTTTAGCTTGAACCGCTACTTCAGTTTCCTGGGGAAAGGAACACATACAGTGCAGATTAACTTCACAGTTAGCAATAAAATTACTAAATTTAAATATACCCTTGGAGACTCCACATGCATTGCGGATCAATTTCTGCATGGTACATCGGGGCCCAAAAAGGTAGCTCTGGTGCAGAGAAAAGAAATAGAGGCCGTTGTGGAACACAGTAAGGTTGAACATATTTATCCCAAATCTCCTTGAATCTTACTCCAATACTATTAAATAGAAACACAGACACTAACTTTGTTTTTTTTAAAAAATAAATCTCAAATGCAATAATGAGAAATAGGATTTACGAATATGATTAATATGGATAAATGCTATCGTTAGCTTCAATAATCCCAGTAATCCTAATGTTCATTTTACTTTACAAACTCCTTATTTTAACAGGATTCTTTTGGGCTTTGGATCCAAAATTTAGCTTTGAAATAAAATCAAATAATTCTTACCACATCATTGTCAAGATTAAGTTTCTTTCTGAAGAGTAAACACTTAAAGCACCATGTCAAGGCTTATTAATTATTAAGCAGTCAAATTAAATAGGCCTTTTGAGGAATGATTTATTTAAAAAACACGTTTGTTTTCCCTTAGTCTAGAGAAGACTGAAGAACGACCAAACAAACAAACAAACAAAAACCTCTTTAGATGTGAATATAAAGTATTTTGTTATTGGCTACCGTCTGGCTGGCTTGAAGAGAGAACAAAAGAAATGTGCATAAATTGAAGCTGAAGGAAATGAAGTTAAATATTACAGAAGACTTTTTGGTTGGAACATTTGTTAAACACTAGGATGGAATATCGATTAATCAATGTCAGGCGTCAGTCAGGGCCTGGGCAATCTTCCCCAGATAGCAACTCCTGATTAACCCATATCTCCCTTCCTCCCTCCCCTACCCTGCGGCCTCCGAGCGCTGCTGTGTGTACGTGTCTTCATGCCACTGCTTCCTTTATATACTCCATTTTTATCTTTCTCTCTCAGCGCATCAGAGCAGGGAGTCTTCTGAACCCAAATTACTGTAACTTATAGGGCACAATAGGGTGTCTTACAGTTTATGCATGTTTGGCACATACTCGTGAAAGGGATTATTTCTTTAGTTCTCATTATGACAAATACCAGTGGAAGGTGGGCACTTGAGTTAAAAGTGTTTATAACACTAAGACTAGCCCTGTGTCTTGATGAGTATGCGTGCAACACGAACATGCACACACCACCTTTAGCAACAATAATTACGGAGGAAAACAGGGCCAAAAATTTTAAGAACTTTCTGAATGATAAAAAAAAAATTCTAAGTTATTAAAAAAAAATCTTGTGAACTTGTAATGAGTTCAAATTCAGCATGGACTTTGTGAGAATTGGGTATTTCTTCCCTGAAAACTGCTTCTAAGCGCACCCAGTATAAATTCTATACCTTCTGAAAATGATCACAAATAGTCAATAATTCTGCCGATGTTTCAGATATGCAGCCAAATGATGAACACTAACGTTTTTCTCTCCCTGCCCCTCTTCTGCAATCCCAAATAGTTCTAAAGATTGCAATGCATTGATGCTACTATTCAGAAGAGTTAGGAGACTGCATTTTTTATCACAAGGAATTCCCTTAGGAAATAAACACATTCTAATTCTTGCAATTTTCATTGGCAAATGAACACGAACAGCAGCAAGTCTGACATTAGGGCAGCCCAGATATTACTTAGAGCCGAATTTGAAGCAGGTGCTTGCTAGATGAACTGAGGAAAAGTTGGCATGCCTTGTAAAATGTCCCTGGTTTGCACCTGCAGAAGGTAAGATATTTCCTCTTCAGGCCATCAAGTTAGCCCCAGATTTAGTCCTCTGATGAATGAGCACTGCAAAGTCACATCATTTCCCTTTATAGAAATGTTTCCTATTAGCATGTCCTTCTATCACCGCTAATGTCATCTCTTTGTCCTTCAATGAAATAATGAAGAGTTTAAGTACCCAGATGAGATTTACCCTTAGTCTCACAGAAATAGAGCAATGGCAAAGGAAATCATGTTCAGCTCTAAATTCTTTGTTGTTATTTCTTGGCAATGTTTTGGAGAACCTGATATCTAATTACATGTACCTTTGATAAATCACTTCACAAAGGCCATTTGTGAAAATAAAATTTTACAATTTACCTCACTACCTGTATTTGTGGTGTGAATTTATTAATTAAAATGTAGGTCAGTTCTTCAGGGTCAAATATTATTGCTTGAAGGATCAGTTGTAGTAAATCCAGTTAAATTCACTTAAAATACTCTTTAGCGTATTTTTCTTTAGTGCGAGAAAAAAATAGAAGTATAAGTGAATTAAATTAAAAAAAAAAACTTGGTATCTCTCCATGCAATGAAAGCTTGACACAATGAAGGTGAAAAGCACAGCAGAGCAAACGATGCCAGCCGAAGCACGGGACTACACAAAAGTAAAAAATGCTGCTACAATCCCTAGCTGTGCTGAAAATGTCAAGAAACTGCTATAATGGTATTAACTGCTGTAATAATATTTACAAACCAGAGTTGCTAACAGTTTACTATGTGTCAAACAGTGTGTGTTTCATACATTTTTTCCCTCATACTTAACACTTCCACAAAAAGGGTATTATCTAATTTTACATATGCTGAGACTGAGGGAGATTGGGTCAGTTGTCCAAAACCACATGCTCTGCAAGTGGCAGAGTTGAGATTATAACCAGGAAATGTATGCCACCAAATGTCCACTCTATCCGTCCCTCGGCTGTGTATACCGTGTGTGTACGCGCTCCAAAATTGGCAGTCGCCTCTCTTAATACCATGCTATTTTTTTCCTCTTCCTCTTTAACTCCAGTACATTCTGTAATATCCTTCTAGGGTGTAAGTGAGAGAAAATCTGGTCTCTTCCCATAGAAAAGAAATAAGTTCTCACATAGCTTTTAAAATGCACCATGGGTGTCTCTTTGTGGGTTTATGATTGCCAAACTGATGATATCCAGGTCAGAGAACTGGTTTGAGTAAACCTTTTATCTCACAAATGGCCTTACATCTTTATATGATTTAAGATAAGGTGAAGGAGGTCACCACTAAAATGGAAACAGCTAATTATAGTGGCCAGTTTTTGTTAAGTAGAAAGTGTTCAACTTCAAAGAACATTCAGACAAGAAAGTCTTGATAGAATTTCAACCAAAAAAAAAAAAAAACCCACAAAATATACCCCACCTCCCCTCTAATAATAGCACCTTTCCATTTAGGTTTTTTTTTTTTTTTTTTTCCTCTGCCTTATTCTTAATATATCCCCTACAGTGTAAGATTGTTCACCAGGAGTCAAGACCCTTATGATGTGACTAGAGTTTGATTTCCTCATTTCACAGAACCGACAGCTCACTACAGTCTCATGCATAATTTTAAGAAAATAATTTGTAGTAATTAGAGAATAGAGAGTAATCCTTCATTAATAATCACTAGGAGAATATCATAGTGTATTTTAAAATCTAGCCCTCACAGGGTTTCCAAATGGAGTGATGGTCTAAGCACCTTCAGTCTTAGTTATTTCTTATGAAACAGTATTACTCTCACTGGGGAGTTGTTGGTCTGACGAGCCGCAAATCAAAGGTCAGTGAAGAAAAAAGACAACACCTGTGAGGGGGAAGGCAGCAATTCCGATGCAAATTAACACACACATTTGCTAAGAATTGACGTCAATATTATATTTCTCATTTCATATTAAGCTGATTATACACATGTCTTTTTTTAACTAGAAATTTGCCCCAAGGAAAGTGTAACAGAGAGGCATTTTGCCTCGTTTTATTTTTCGAATTTTTAATCGTGTCTCCATCATTTTACCTATTGCTAGCCTCCTAACACATGAACAATATGTATATATGGTGTGCTATGTATCACCATGGAAGGAGGATATAAACAGCCTCTCACATATGTTCCAACATTCACCCATTCTTTGTTCATTTGACAAACATGGAATGAGTATTTACTCTATTTCAAAGTCTTGGCTGGGAACTGAATACTACAGGGCGTAACGTAGTCCTTTGTGAAGGATAAAGAGAAATGATCACATATTAAACTTACAAGGCAACAAGTAGAACAGCCAGCAAAGTGCAAAGTCCAGTGGGGCACAGAGAAGGAACTGATGAGTTCCGAGTCTGAGGGACAATGAGAGGGTGGGGGCTGGCCTCACAGCTGAAGAAAGACCTGAGCAAAGGCTTGCAACACAGAGAGCTCATGCACCTGGCTGACAAAAGGAATGGATGATATAAAGTACTACAAGAGGGAATCTGGGATCTGCAAAGATAGGAGCCAGAGGCAGGATGGTGATCCCACGCCGGGGCAATGGGAAGAAACGGTACAGGAATAGAAGGCAAGAGCCAGGAAAGGAGGATCTCTTACACTACCCTCAGAACCTTAGTGGAGACCCCACAAAAGGGTTCTGAATGAGGGAATCACACTTTGCATTTGAATTGATGTTCTAAAATGAATGCATATGAATATATGAATAGAGAGATAAAAGATCTACTACGAATGCATGGTTATTCATTCAAATAAGCTGGTGTGAATGAGATATGTATGCTGCTACTGAAAAAAAAAAAAGAAGCTCGAGTAAAAATGTCAACTTTTTCCTTAGCAAACTTAAGTGACCATTAACTTAGTTTTCTAATTTATAGAGTATTTCCTGCCATTTGGCTATTTTGTCAATCCCCACAATCAAAATTTTTCTATGAACTCTAAGATATCATGGGTTCTAAGAACCACTGTTATTTTATGAACTGCTAAGAAGGTTAAAAAATCAGATTTTGTAGACACTATTATGAGATGTATCTCAGAGAAGCTGAAATGTAAAAAAGTGCATTTTTGAAACCATGGAAATTCTAAGGTGTTGGTGAATACTACAACTGGTTTATTACTTCATTATTAATTTGCTCGACTCTACAAACATGGCTACAGCTGTGAATGAATACACTTTCCTCCCCACTGACTTTGGTCTTTACCATGTGCCTTACTTTGATCCATGAACTGTGAGCAGAAGAGACTGTATGACAGCTGTGAGCTGGGTCTTTAAAGATAATTCAAGATCAGCTAGTACCCTCAGTTCTGGTCTACCATGAGAGAATAATGTACCATAAAGGAGTGGCTCTTTCAGCCTGGGTTCTGCAATAAGAAGACATTTGAAGCAGATCCACAATTTATTATAAGAAAACCTGAATGTGATCTACAGTGTGAAGTAAAGATGCAGCTGATCTACAGACACATGAGTAATAAATGTTTGTTTTTAGCAGTCACTGAGATTTGGGGCTATTTGTTGCTGCAGCAAGAGCTAACAATCACAACATTATAGTGAAACAGTCAAACAAACAAACAAACAAAAACATATGGGTTCCTGGGATGAAAAACCAAAGTAAGCCTTTAAAATAAATGTATCCCGGTCACACATCTCGGCTGTACCATCTCTCATTCCATATACGAACTGCTTGCTACAAAGGGTAGCAAGAAAAGAAAAATGAAATGGAATCAATATTGTGTTAGAGCCTGACTTCTCTGGCCTAGATTGTCAGGCAGACTCTGACAAATGAAGGCTGATGGATGGAAAAACACAACATTGTGCAGTTGAGTTTCTCTTTCCCCTCATACTGGGTGACTGTTCTTTTATTTCTCTGCAATTAGGTTTGCGAGACCACGGCAATGGAGCTCTCCTTCACTGTAACTGCATGCTGTCAAGTACGTGCCAAGCTGATTGACAAAGAATGACAGGTTCTCTCTTTCCATTCTGAGCTAATCAAGGGCAGCCCACCAAAGGGAGGCTTTGTTCTGATTTAGAGATTTATGGATTTCAAAAATAATCTGTCCAAATACACAAAGTATAATGCAGTATTGATTTTTTTTTTTAAAGTGGCAAGTATTATGAAACCGAGAAGATATAATCTACCAAGGTACATACTTGGACTGTTCAAGGCCAATAAGAGAGTGGACATAGGTGTGACCATCAAGTAATGAGACTGATATTCAGATGCCACACTTAGAAGCCCTCCACTCATGAAGAAGGGGTTTCAGAGCTTTTGGGCAGAATTATTCTGACGAATGAAATTTTACCAACAAACCCCCAACGTATTAATTCATTCAATAAATACTGACTAATTATAAGAACACTTCTTATGTTATAAATAGCTTAGGCAATGGATATTTAACAGTGAATGAAACAGACAAAATTTTCCTGTTCACATGAAGCTTGCCTTCTAATGGGGATGATGGACAATAAAATATAAATTATGGTACCTCAGAAGGTGAAAAGTGCTAAAGAGAGAAAAAAAAAGCATCAGATAGAGATAGATATATGTGTGGGGTAAGGAAAGATGGGAGAGGCACATTTGAGAAGGTGTGGAGGGGAAAGCCTCACTGAGAAGGTGGTCTTTGAATAAAGATTAGTTGGAAGTGAAAGAATGAATCAAACGGCTATCTCAGGGAAGAGCGATCCATGCAGAGGAAACCATGAGTGCAAAGGCCCAGGAGCAGCGGTGTGTCCGGCATGTTCAGTTAAAAAAAAAAAAAAATGAGGAAGCCCGGGTGAGTGGAGCCTGGTGAGCATGGGGAGAGTAGCAGGAAGCAAGCCAGAGAGGCTGGGGAGTGCAGGCCCTACAGGGCAACTATGTGAGGACACTGGCCATTACTCTGAGTGAGATTAGGCCCTGTAAGAAGGTTTTCAGCACAGGACTGATGTGATTGGATTTAGTTTTTTAACAGATGATTCTGGCTGCTGTGTGAAGATTAAATTGGAGGGATGTAGGGAAGAGACAGTAATTATAAGCAAATTCCCAAGGGAGTTAGTTGAAGCCACAGTGTTTGGAAGGAAGTACTTGTTTGTGGAAACCTAATACACTTACTCTGAAACTCTTTATACATACGGTTTTTGAATGAGGACTAAATCTCTGACTCTGGTTAAATACTTTAACCAGAGTCATTTACTGAAAGTGGTGCTCCCCAGGTTTTACTACATTCCTAAGTCCTTAGCAGTAAAGACTGTGGGCTCTTAAGCCCAGCTCCGTAAGTTCTGATCCTGGTATGAAGTGATTATTTTCAACAAACACCATATGGCCCCAAAATCCTAAAGTACATTCTAAAACCTTTGCTATCTGATCCTTTTCAGAAAAAGTTAGCCAAACACTGATCTAGAGCAATGGCTGGGCTTGGGATTTGTGGCTCTCAAACCTTCAGGTGTACAGAAGAAGGATACATGTAGTTATTTTTAAAGATAAAACATGAGAAACATACTTTGTCTTTTATCTCCTCATACAGACTCATTAAGACAGTCAAACAATTTATAGTTAGACCTTAGAGCAGGGCTCAACAAACATTTTCTATAAGGGGCCAGACAGTAAATCCTTAGGCTTCATAGGCCATATGGTTCCTGCCATACCTGACTCCCACCAGTGTAGCGTGAAAGCAAACATAGGTAATGTAAACACATGAGCATAATTGTGTTCCAATAACACTTTATGTACAAAACCAGGTGGTGGACTGAATTTTGTCCCTTGCACTGTAGTGTGCTGAGTCCTGCTTCAGTGTATTACAGTGTGGTTGGAAGTAATCAGATGAGGGGCAAGAACATCTGGGTTCTAGACTTAGTGATTCATGAGTTGGAGCAAGTCTCTGAGTTTTAGTATTTCAGTGTCTGAGAATTACAGATAGCATTGCCTCTCTGCATGACAAGTTGACCTTTGAAGAACTTTCTAGCTGTTTTCTGCATGGAAATCTGACAAAGTTGGAATGTCAACTGTGTTAGTGGGCAACATTGCTACTGCTAAAAAAAATAAATAAAAAAATAAAGACCTGGCTTGGGAGTTCTACTTATGAACTACAAATGTTAAATGGAAAGCCATAGTTTGGGGGAACCCCTAAATGTAGTAACTCTTGTAACTGAGCATGTATCTTTCATGGATCTTGGAAACTTACCTGTGCCATAAGACATTGGCTCCTGGGGCACATTAGGCCTCCAGGCCAGAGTTGACCCAGCACCTCTATGTGAGTCTCCTTCCTTTGCACCTGACCTGTCAGTTGGGAGTGGGCAGATGCCAGGGGACAAAAAAGAAAAGTCTCTTGTATAGCTCTGTGAATGCTGCACAAACCCCTGTGAATTCTAATCCCACTAAAGATAGATGCCTGATCCTGCCTTCCTGGGAAGCTGTGTTTCTGTTCCTGTGCCCTTTGAAGTGAATTTGAAGCTGAATGTGGTTAATGGGAGCCTCATTCAGTTGCACCTAAGAAGACTAGTTGATGGGCTTTATAATAATCATGTCTAGGACCCACATTTTCTTTCCACAAATTAATTGCTCTAAAATTGGGACACATTTTATAAATGATGGCGTGTCACAATCCAACTGACAGCACCTCTTTCTTAGTGACAGATAAAATAATGATGCATATTCTAATCAATGGTGTCTTCGCAGCCATGAAATATGGTATGTGACCAGGATATTCATAGTAGGTCAGTATCAAATGATTTAGTATATGCAGAAGTAATACTAACTGCTACCACTTATTGAGAATTTACTAAGTACAAACCCTCTGCTATGCATTTAACATAAATCATCCTAGTTAATCTCACTCAAGCTCTACTGCAGAGCCTTTCACAACACATTAACTGTCATTTTTTTTCAGATTAAAAAACTAGAGTCACAAGAGGTGAGGAAACTTGCCTAAAGCACAAGCTAAGAGATGGTAGATATAAGATTTGAACCCTGGTCTGTCCGAGTCATACCCTGCATGCTTAATTACCATACTATATATTTGATGGATTTAAGCATATTCCCTATATACAGTTAGATTTTCCTGGATAATTCACAGGGTTTAGAACCAGAACAAAGTATTTTTGATTAACGTATAATTTTCAAGTAGGGTTTTTCAACCTCAGCATGACTGACATTTTAGTCAGAACAATGATTTGTTGTAGGGAGCTGCCCTTTTATTGTAGGATGTTTTGCAGCATCCCTGGTCCTGATTCACAAGACGCCAGTACCACTTCCTGCTCCCCCAGGTGTGGGAACCAAGAAAGGCTCCAGACACTGACAAATTCCCCTGGAGAATAAAATCAACCCTGGCTGAGAACCGCCGAATTATTGAATATATAAACGAGCAAATGAAAGAATGTCTCTTCATGGTCTTCATTTCCAGTGTACATGAAATAGGATAATTTAATATTAATATCCTTTTTCTCCTCCTCCTTGTATGGAACATTGTAACGCCATCTTTTATATATATTTTTTTCAGATGCACTACCACGCCCACTATGACTTAAACCTCATTTGAACGTGGTTCTGATGAACTCTAACTAAAATTGTAGGTTTCAGTTTCTGGCTGAATTATTCCTGAAAACACTGCTTGAAATACCCAGATGGATTCAGGGACAGTGAAGGCATATAGAACAGAAGGTAGTCTTGCAATGTCAGAGTTATCTTTTTCTTGCATTGCACATTCGCCTTGGCCAGTGATATCTGCATTGCTTTAAACTGATACAGCACAATGCTGAATTTATTATCCATGTTGCAGTTGGACGTAGTTCTTGAAGTCTTGATAGAGAGAATTTTTTTAATGTAAGTATTATTAAACACCAGAAGTTTCTTTTTAAAATATAAAACAGCAGTTAGGGTAATTTTCAATGAAAGCAAAGAGCAACTCAGTACACCTGAAACTAATTTAATAGTGTAGGTCAACAATACTTCGATAAAATATTTTCAAAAGAAAAAAGCAATTCAACTCTGACTTCATGATTGACACACTTCAAGTAAAATTAAAGATGCTTTGTTTTTTACTACTAAGCACCATACCAAAATTATAGTTATTATCTAAAACAACTCTTTCTGAATTCTTCCATAAGCTCAAGCAAACAAATGGATAACTGGATTAAACTTGTGCTTAAAAAAAAAAATAGCAACGACAACAAAAAAAAAAAATCTGAGGTTTCTCTTCTGAATAGCCTTTCCTTAAACATATATGAAAAACAAAGCTAACATGAGGGTTGTTGAAACGAAGGAAAGGAACCCATGATGGAATAAAGCCACTTCTTTCGTTCACATAACATGTCACCCTTCATCTTGAGTCCCACGGTTCCATTCAGCCTGCCAAACTTAATTTGTATATTCTTTTAACTCTCTATGATTTCCACCACTCTAGCTAAGTGAACATTTTCACTGGTCTCCTGCAAAGTCAATGATAAGGTTTTCGATAAGGAATTCCGGACCTGTATTTCAGATGCATATAACTGTTAGAGCCCAGAATATACAAAGAACTCATATTAATCTGTAAGAGAAAATGAACAATCCAATTGAAAATCTGGCCAAGTATTTGAAGACAACTCATAGAAGGAAAAATCTGAATGGCCAACAAACTTGAAAAGCTGTTTAACCAGGGATATGCAAATTAAAATACTAAATTCATGTCATTTCCCCGCTGCTGGTGGAAAGCAATTTACAATGTATAATAAAGATGTGAATACTCTAATGAGTCAGCATTTCTACTAGGTATTGTCACATGGATTTCTGAGGAGACCTACAAAGAATGTTCTTTCAGCTATGTTTACATTAGTGAAAAACTAGAAACAGCCTAATGATCACTCATTTCTAACCTTATAACTCCATTGTTTTGTTCTTATTCAAATCAGACATACCTTTAATAGACTACTTCTCTAAAGCTACTTTAAATACTTGTTCTTATTTTGTACTGTGTCCAAAATTCTGTTTAACTTAGTTATAAGCAAAGTTAATGCTTCTATTCATAACTGACCCATTGAAGATATTAAAGATAATAAAGATAACACTGTCTCTAATAAACCTGACTTCAGCTATAATGGCAAAGCCAGTATAATATCTCAGATAACATCTGCCTAGTTTTGAGTAGAGCACAGGAGTGTATATGTGTGTATAATTTTGTATTTGTGTTATCTCTCCAATTATGTAAATCACTAGTACTTATTACAATGCTAATGCTAGAAGATATACTGTAATAAATGGTACCATGAATTATTTATTTTGTGTTCCTTATCACCTACTTCATCAGATAATTTAAAAGACAGAGATGCCTATCTATCCATATTTTCTCTATGTGTTATTCACAAAAGTTCTCTCAAATGAATCTTAAAAATTAAAAGTATGCACCCATGGTTTTGTAATTTCATGGGTCAATAAGTAGAATTTTAGTTGTACGCTATACATTCTAGTGAGTGCTTCCATATTTTGCCTTTTGAATGCTTAACAGTTATTAATTTCAGGAAAATCAATCTCATTTTAATGACTAGCATGCTACCTAATCAGTTACTATAAATGCAGTTTGAATTTTAACCTTAAAATTAAAACTGTTATTAAAATGCTATGAGTTAAATAATTAGGAGTGCTTTTATTAACTATATACTTTGTGCCTTCTTATGATCAGTCATTGCTGAACATTCACTATGTCCAGAGGAGGCAATGAGGTGTTCAGAAGTTAGAAGCTATGGCTTCAGAAATATTGGACATGCAAACTCTTAAGTTTTTGATACATTGATGTGTATACTGAAATTACACAGCAAATTAAATGCATTTACACTGGGGATAATTTGAGTAATTTACAACTAAGGTGTCTATTTTTCAAAATATATATCAGATACAGATTGAAGTATTTGATATCTTCCATTCTATGTATAATTCCATATATAGTATATCTATTTTCCAACATGTGAAGGAATGAGCCCAGAGACACTACAGCTCTCAAGGGGGAGCCAGGAAGAATGAGAGAAAGGTATGACAAGGAGAACAGCAGATAAGTGGCAATTTGGAAGTATTTGGAATACAAAGGTGATATCTAAGTCAAGTACAACTGACTAAAAGTAGTAACCGCCTAATTTTGTCTGTTAGATAACAGGAAGACTTATACAACATAGAATTGTATTTTTAATTAGATGTATAATACACTCTTATTTTCAATGACATGGAAATTAATATAAGCGAAATCTCAAGGGAGAGAACTGTGTATTTAAGAAAAAATATCACTACGGCATATCTAAGCAAACCTGGGGTACCAAATTTGCTTACATCTTCAGTGGGAAGAATCATGTGACTTGTGATTTATTTCCCCGCTAACACCATCTGAGTTTATTCTGAATTTGAATATTTCAAGTATTCCTTAAAACCTATCTTGAGAATGCTACTGAGTTTCATTAGAAATATTCATCTCTAAATTAATTTCCACTCATCATTTTGGTAAATTTTTTTAACTCTCAAATATGAGCAGAAGCTTATATTAGTGTAAGTTTATGATATGGCAATTAAATAGCAAAATAGTTTTAATTAAGATAAGTATTCCTGAAAGTGTTATTTTTAGTGTTAAATGATTTTTCTACATATTTGTCTTTTTTCTTTTTAAATAAAATCACAAAGATTATGGCCATAGGTTCTCTTGTTTTTATTTTTTCCCACAGCACTTGATACAATGTTCTGTTAACACCAAATCCATATCCTCCCCTTACAACAAAAGGGTATTGAGTGGCTTTATGTTGCTGTAACTTCTTGGCAGTGGTGCTTACCCATAGTGATAGTCACATCTGCTTTTAGAGGTGTCATAATTGTGTATTTAGAATTTTAAGTGTTCTTCAGTGGTAACTCACTTATATGAGGATTCCTTTGCAACCTATACAGTTTAGTGAGCAGAGCACAGCACTTCCTGATGAAAATACAAGTTCACAGCTATGAGGTCAGTAGGGTAGGTACCAGGCAGACAAAGGACACTGCTGCAGGGACCGGAAAGTCAAGGAGAGTACAGAGACTGGCATGGGGACCATAGGTCATACAGTCCAGGTAATTTTCCCCTCACCTATCAATCCAGATGCCATCCTAGAGAGGAGCAAGAGGGAGAGCTAAGGAATCTGAAAGATTTGCCATTTATTCAAGAGATGGCAACTCATGAAAAGAGACTGATAAAATTGTTTCTGAGTGAGGTCCTTTTTTCTCACTGCCCAACATGGGGGAAGTATATGAAGATCAGTGAGGAATAAATAAAGTTGCATTTGTTTAATTCATTATATGACCCTAAGGTATTTATACAATTCTTCCCAATTCATTATATGACCCTAAGGTATCATTTATACAATTCTTCCCATATATTTATCATATTTATGACTATTTATCTACTTAAGAATGCATGAAAATGTTTGTCAAAGTGTAGGTCCCAGACTGGTAGTATCAGTATCACCAGGAAACTGCATTCTAACAAGATCCTCAGCTTATTCCACCCACATTAAAGTTTGAGAAGCATGGCTCTAGATAGTGTGTAGGAGAATTGGGAATGGGTAAATGTTAACCCTAGAATTTTGAAGTTTTTTTTTTTTATTTATTTACTTGACAGAGGGATAGAGAGAGAGAGCACAAGTAGGCAGAGCAGCAGGGAGAGGGAGAGGGAGAAGCAGGCTCTCCATGGAGCAGAGAGCCCGACGTGGGGCTCGATCCCAGGACCAATGAGCCGAAGGCAGACGCTTAATGACCGAGCCACCCAGGCGAACCTAGAATTTTAATTCATTTCCATACTTACCTTATGGATATGACATTTACTTTCCAATGATACAATTTTATGAGTAAACAGCTTCATGGATATAGCTTTTGGAATCAGACAAGAAAGGTGGCTGTACCTTTTTTTAAAAGTTATTAGAAAATGGTACTGTTTTGAGAATTCCAAGTTGCAGGTGCACAGCATTTCCGAATATATCTGAAATCTCAGCCTGCTATCTTCTACCAACACCCACTGTCACCAAGGGTGGTAACTTTCAAGTTCAAAACCTTTCTCATTTGACTTCCATTGATTCTACCCTGTATTCTGTCTGCCAATCAAAGTCATCCCTTGGGCGATATAGGTGGTAAACCAGGTGGTCCATTCATTCACTTAAACGGAAGTTGTTTGAAAACTGTTGGAAGTGTTCCCACGTTTCTCCTCCACACATACTCAGAAAGGGATGTCATCCATATGCACAGCAGAGCTTTCTTTTGAGGGAAATTAAGAAACAATGATAACACTGCTTCTGAAGTTCTCATGCAACCTACTTCAAAGTATCATTATATAAATTTGCTATTAATAGAACAAAGACTTACTTTTAACAGCATGGAAGACTGGTAAGTAAAAAATTAAAATTCCAGTACAGTAAAAACATGATTTCAAGAAAGTATAAAAAAGATCTAGGGTGACAAAATGGCTTTTAAAAGTATATTTGGAGTAATAGAATGATCAAGGAAAAAAGAGGTCTGCTTTTGGAGAAGATGACCTAATACTGGTTAATGGAAGATAAAAGTGGGAATGCTTTAATTCCTATTGGGTTTCTTGTAGGTCAAGAGGAATGATATTCCAACTACAAAGAATAAAACGGAAATGAGAGGCAACTGGTGCCCTGGATGGGTAGAGAGATTACAAAGTCCCCAGCTGCTCAGAATGAACTCTCTTGATCTAGACAAATTACATCTTAGGACACTAATAAAACTGGCAAGTCAAATCACAAACCTCTCTGGGTGGTCTGGAAGATTGGAAAAGTGCAGTTTTGATTCTCACAAGGAAAAAGAAGGTGTGGGAATGAAATTTTAATCTTCCAAATAATTAGTTAAGACTTGGCCAAAAAAATGCAATGCAGGGAGAAACTACAGGTCTTCTTCAGCTAATGAAATATTTTCAAAGAATAAGAGTCAGTTGACATAGGGGCTTTGGAAAGACAAACCATGTCACAGCCATTACCTGTTGTTAGATTGATAGAAAAAGCAAGCAAATATTTACATACCTGTTCCCAATTTTTTAACAAAATTAAATCTGTATTTATCCTATAATTTGTCATCATGTTGAATTTCTTTACAGGACTGTTTGCTAAAAAGGGCAAAGACCATTCCCATAAAGTTCAAAGGTTTGTTTCAATATTTTCAGGTTATAACCTTAAGACTAGAATCTATTTGTCATAAAAAAACATTCATTAGACTCCTTGTTGTAAAAAGAACATGTTTTCACTTCAGGTTGTAAACTGTATTTGTCTCTAGGAAAAAAATGGCAATGAATAAAACAAACGGTGCACAAAAAAGGAAATATAAATCTTTCTATAACAATTTTTGATCCTGAAAAAAATTTATCCTCACTCAAAAGAATACAAATTAAAATTACAATGAGATGGCATCTTTTTCTAGCTTAGCAAAGATCAAAACGGTTGATGACACACTGAGTTGGCAAAGGTGTGTGGAAAAAACTCCTTCATATTACCAATTGGAGAACTCTATGACGTGCAATTTGGCCATATTTACTAAAATAATAAGTGCCATCTTAACCCAGCCATCTTATTTCTAGGAACTTATCCTATGGATATACTTGCAACGTGTGAGAGGGCATGAGCATAACATTCTACATTGCCATCTTATAGCAGGAACAAAGCTTGAAAACAAATGAAATGGTCCTTAATTGGAATGTTGGTTAAATAAACTATGGTACATACTTAGGATACAAGAGAGTGCAAATGGAAAAAAATGAGAACACCCTTAAGGTGCTAATATAGAAAATAACTGTCAGTACATATCATTAAGTGGAAAAAACATGATGCAGAAACAGTGTTTATAGTATTATACAAGATTTTTTTTTTTTAAGAAGACAGGAAAAGGAAGAATATAAACATGGAAACACACACATCACATCCTATCCTCAAAGTGCCTTCAAAGAAACTGATACCCTGGCAAGGCTGTGGGGAGAGAAATGAGGTGGTTGAAAGATGGAGAAGCAAGGGAGTATTTGTGCCCTTTTATACTTTGCATTTTGTACTGCAGAAAGGTACTATCTTCAATGAATAAATAAAATGATTTACACTTTCCAAGTTCGTCATGGGAAGATGAATTTATTCTCTTTTGTAGTAATTAACCCAGTATGACCTTACTGACACACTACTGATTGTGTATAAAAGGAATGTGCAGATTCTCTTAAAATTAGAAATAAAAATAAAGTGGTATCTAAATGAAAACACATTTGCCAAAACACTACTTAACCATACCACAGGAAATACAATGTGATAATTTGTATTATATTCTACTGTACCCTATGCTACCTTATTATATTTCAAGCCACTCATTGAATTGATTTCATAACTCATCAGTTGCTCACCAGCAACAAATTGAAAAATACTTCTCTAAATGATCTCTTCTTCTTTCTCCCTATGACCAAAGACCTCATCCAAGACCATGTTGCTTCTCAACTCCCTCAATAACCTCCTGACCAGACTCCCTTTTTGGGTACTACATGCCTCAATTTGAGAGTTCGTAAGTTACTTCTCTTTAATTATTCCCACATCTCTCAAAGATAATGACTACGTTCCTTGGAGCAGCATAGAAGCCTCACCAAAACTGGGCTACACTTCAACATCACTAAATTTGTTTTTCTTCCCACACTGCATGTCATTAATCACTTCCCTATCTTTGTTCTTGTTGCCTCTTTAGAATCCCTTTCCTTTCCCTCACACACATTTCACTTTATCAGTTCCTACTCATCTTTTAAAGATACGGATCAGGCACCATATCCTCAGGAAGCTGTCTTGAGATCAGAGCTCCCAAACAATACACAGCCAAAGTATCTTCTGGAGAGCTTGTTATAATACAGGTTCTTGAGCTTCACTCCCATCTATTCTGATTCAGGAGGTTTAAGGACAAGCTCAAGGATCTGCATTTCTAACGAACTTCTAGGTGATGCTCCTGGTCTTGGGACCACACTTTAGTAGCTCTGCTGTAAACAACACTTTGGCTGGGCTGGGTGTCACTCTTTTGAGCTTCATTCTGTAAGTATACTTGCCACACTACAATGTAAATGTTTCTGCACTGATTGCGTTTAGTAAACTGATGTATTGTAAGGGAGCACTCCTTGCCACCCCAAGATGTGCCACTTTGGCATGCAGATAATTTCATGCTGAAAACAATCAAGTCCCAAAAGCCTCAGGCAGAACCTCTGACCTCTCCCCAAATGCCTAAAAGGATTTAGGTAGGGGACTTATTCCAGGAAGGAAATTACCACCATCAATAACGACGTATGGTAGATAGGGAGGAACCTAGCAAGTCATGTTTGTTTGAAGTCCTCTCTAAGTGCCATTGTTTCTGGAAGGCCCAGCAAACATTTCTTTACCAAACATTTACTCTGTCCATTCTTCCTGTGAACTCTTTTCCTTCCCTTTGAAATCCCAGGCCCTCACTCCTTTTCCTTAGTTTAGAATGACATATATATTTTGCTTTGACTGACTGTCTTTGGAATCTCTCACATTTATGTGGATTCTCTTCGTGTATGTAATTAAATTTGATTTTCTCCTCTTAATGGGTCTCATGTCAATTTACTTCTTAGACCAGACAGAAGAAACTTGAAGGGTGGAGAAAACTGTTTCCTCTCCAACAGTATATTCGTACATCAGCTCGCCTCTAAGCAAATTAAGAATGAGAGTCACCTTAACGTAGTAGGACACTGTAGTTAATAAATGGTTTGTTAGCTGAATAGAAATTTCATTACCTTAGCCTCATGTCTTTCTCTGCCTAGAGGGGTTGATCAGGGATATATGCAAATAAAGTTGATGTGCATATCACTGATACATTTGATAAAGTCTGAAAATTAACGCTTGTGGACAAAATGGAACAATATGAACTGGGTAGGAAATAAAGCAATTAGAGTTTGGTAACTAATTGAACAATTGCCAAAGGAAATTGAAGCTGGAATTGATGTCAAAATAGAGGTAAGGTTTTAGTGATGTGCTGCAGGGCTCTCTCTTAGAATTCAGGCTATTTGAGAAAAAAATTTTTTTATAACATAGGTGAAGTTATGGAAGGCAGACATGAAATCTGAAGTTTTAAAAGAAACTAAGAGATTGCAATACACTATATTATAGAGTCAGGATCTGCAGATCACCTCCTCTCCATCTCTGCTATCAACTGGATTGATGGGTTAATTTATTAAGGCCTCAAATAGTTTGGGGTTAAAAATAGGTTTCCTTTCTGGGTGGGGGGCAGAGTGAGAGGGGAGAAAACTAGGAGGGCAGAGCAATCACAACTGAGGCAGGGGAGGCTGTAAGCAGAAGGTGACAATGTCAGTGAAAATGTAGGAGCTCAAATCACCAGAGATGAACCAGAAACCAGACACAGAACAGTACTGCTAGTTACAGATGCTGCCTCCAGGGGTAGTAAGTTTCTTGTGTATTCACTGCATTGGTCAGGACTGAATCAAGAAATGGGAGGCACTGGACCTAAGCTCCAGGCACCTTAGTGGATAAGTAAGATAAGCAGGGCAAGGGAAGGGGCTGATGGTCTTGTATCTAATTCCAAAAAAAGTAGATGACACAGGAGCAGGATGGAGAAAAGGTCAACTAGAAGCAGCACATGTGAAAAGGAACTGGTGACTTTAGACACTAGTAAGTTTGGTGTGAGTCAACACTATGATACAAATATTGCTGGAGTAAGGAACTATGCAATGGTTAAAGGCATGGACTGTGCTGGATGACCTCAGTGGTATTTTGGTAGCTTAACAAGTGTCCAGCCAGGGACTAAATTTCCCCTCTCTCCTTCTCATAGCATACCCATCTTTCTTAGAGTGGCAGTCTCCAGACTGGGATATGCCCCTGGGGGTACACAAAGACTTTCTTAGGGATATGTGAGCATAGATGGTGTTCATGGAATCAGTTTCCAAATTCTCAGCTTCAACAAGGTTGAATGCATTCCTGTGGTACACAAGCATCATACCAATTATCAGTCTCACCTTTTGGTTAATGATAGTCCTCCAACTTTACAAAATAAAAGCATGCCTCTTCTGGTGTATCCCAATGGTACACCGTGCCCAAGACACATTTATGAAAAATCAAAATACGATTCAAAATATTGATGACTGAAATTCTCTTTTAATCACAGTACGATCAAGCACCTACCCATCCATTTCACTAATAAATTGCCAATAAAAATCTATTGATTATGTTTAACAATTACTTACCAGAATTTGTATATACCTAAGTAATTTGATTATTACTAGGTGTATTTATTATTAATAATTATAGGTACAATTCAATCTAACAGATTTTTTGAAGTACTTAGAGCCTTATAGTTATGGAAAAATTGCTTGTAAAAATTGAATTTAAATCCACATAGATATATTTGTCATACAGAAGTATGATAAAGTGGTTAATAAAAGGCTTTATAGAATAAATATATATTACATTAGAATACAATTCTTTGGGGAAGTAGAATGGATATATAAAGAAAAAAGAAAAATGATATCAAACTTAAAGATGAGCTTGTTTTGTGCATTTTTTTCAAGTGGATGATGGTAGATGTCATATTGCTATGGTATTTGGAGTCTACTGGATATATTCAGAAGAGTAATGTAACACGTTTTAAATGTCAATATTTACAATATGCCAGGGGAGAAAACAGACGTCAAGTTTAGAAAGTTCAGGAGGATACTCTATTTTCTACGCTATTTGGAGAGTTTTCTAAGCAGAATGGTCTGCCTACCACTGTAATAGAGGATACGGGGGAGCTTTCCTCTTTGGCTCAGCAGGGGAGAAAGAAAAGTGCTCTTCTTTCCTCCCTCATGAAATAAATAGGAAGAAAACGATACCGGTTTCCTCTTAGGCAACAAAATCTTAGTCCTACTTGAATTGTCTGTTCCAGGAATTCCCAATTCAAGAAACTTCTCAAGTTTATAATCTTCTCCTTATATGGGCAATTTGGATGGGTGAACAATGAAAATCTCATGACTATCCCCAGTCTTTTTTGGATCGGTTTTCTGGTAGCAACTTGCCCCTTTCTTTTGAAAGGGTGGTGTATTTGGCAAGCCTAATTTTTCTTCTTAGAGGCTCTTGTCAAAATTCAAGCCACACTAGGAAAGGTCCCATTCACCATCTTTCTCTATTATTTTAGGAAAATGTGTTCTCACTGTAGTTGTACCTTCATCCAACAAGTCCCAGAGAAACTGGCCCAATTTTTCATTATTAATCAAGAGGCAAGTCAGAATAAGAAAGGTGAATTAAACAGTGTCATAAATCCAGTACGTGTCAGAGCTGGGATCTAAACTTGGGTCTTTTGTTTCTCCCCCCATTATCATGCCACCTCAGCTGAGGAATGGTTTTTGGAGTTGAGAGGAGGGGTGAAAAGTAACAGATAAAATTATGATCCCCAGTGTTCCAAGAGAAAGGCCGATGCCTAATTCCATTAAAATATGGACTTATCCACAAACCAACAATCTTTAAGATTTTATTGGAGCTGAAATTATAAATACCTTTGCCCAGAAACAGTCTAAATTTGGGGGGGGGGTGGTTAATTTCCAATAAACCTCTGTTGAGTTGCATGGTGAATGAGAATATTGTACCTTTTTGTCCAATAACTTTTTTTTTTTAAGATTTTATTTATTTGTCAGAGAGAGAGAGAGCACAAGCAGGGGGAGCAGCAGGGGCAGAGGGAAAGGGAGAAGCGAGCTCCCCACTGAGCAGGGAGCCTGATGCAGGACTCGATCCCAGGACACTGAGATCATGACCTGAGCCAAAGGCAGATGCTTAACCATCTGAGCTACCCAGGCATCCCTTTGTCCAATAACTTTCACCCACTATTTTTCAGGATACATTCCATGGAAATATTGATGTACTTAATAGAAAACACTGAAACTATTTTTCTAGGAATGAGGATTAGACATAAAATGTCAGTGTCCTCTTCTCTGTTCCTTGCCTTCCCAACACCACCTCTTAAAAATTAAAAACAAATAAACCAAATTAGATCTCTTATTCTACTTCTGAGCTAGTACACATCTATCTAAGGGAGGAACTATTGGAATGTGGATAATCTCACTGTATGTGAATTACCTCCCTAACAGTGGACTAGATGACATTAACCTCCAAAAAGCTAATTATGTGAACAATGACACACCCCTGACTGACTGAGGATCCACTGAGGAATCTAACTCAAAATCCAGCGCTCCTGATGACAGTCTCTGGAAGCGTGGTAAGGACAGAGTTTTTTCTCAGGAGTCTGAATTGACTCCTGATGCTGGGTTAGAGTCCAGGATTTTTTGTTTGAAAGCTACCAAGGGTGTAGAACATATTACATTCTCATTGAGATCTCATTTGCTTGACCTTCAGTTCTTTGGCATTTAAAGCACTCTTCTGGCATTCTTACTTTGTTGTTGTTACTTCGGTTCCTCCCCCATGGTAAGTTCTCACTCTTCTCCCATCCAAGTACTAACCAGGCCCGACCCTGCTTAACCTCCGAGATCAGACGAGATCGGGCGCGTTCAGGGTGGTATGGCCATAGACAAGTTCTCACTCTTCTAATTCTCTGACGAGAACAGCTGTGGAGCTGTCCGCTTCCCTTTTTGTTGGCTTTTTTTTTTTTTTTTTTTTTTACTAAAGATAATTTGGAATTTCGATGGCCTTTTGGGGGAACCTTTGATCTCCCTACACTGGCTCATCTAGAACCTTTCCCCTCCCATGACCTCTGCTATTCTTTCCTTCTGTCACCTTTGATCTTTCTGTCAGCTCCCTTGAATTCTTTGATATATTGCCTTTCAAAACCCTCTGTTCACCTCTGCCAACCATTCCCTGCCCACCCTGTCCCTCAACTCATCTATGAGCTTTACGCTCCCTGCCCCCATGGGGGGCTCTCAAGAGACTTAGGAACCCCAAAAGTAATCTCTTGAAGCTGAAAAGACTACCTGGAAACAAACTGGATATTTTATATACTCAGATGGTCTTTGGAGACACCCAGATCACCCTTTGCTACAGCTTTAGTCACTCACCCAAATTTTAGACCATGGCCTCCATAAGATTACCTATTAAGTCCAAAGAAAAGCTTAAAAGTCTCCTACGCAAATACTGATGAAAATGTTTAGCCTTCATATTGAACAGGTAACCTCAACTTGTTTTCATAATCGTTGCTAGTCTCCTACAAAATGCTAGTATATGACAGTTCACATTTATCTGCTTCCTGGTTTTTTCCATAAAAGAAAGTTACTAATGGTTAAAAGGTATAAACAACATACATAAATGAAACTTCTAGAAACATTAAGGTCAAAGAGAGACAACTTTGTATGCAACATATACAAGGTGTGTGACAGCACTGGTTTTGTTAAGAAGAGAGTAATTTTGTCCTTAAGTGAAATGACTGATTGTTCCAGAAGGAAGACGAGGAAAAGTGTAGGACAAAATCTGAGTGGATATTGAAAGCTGTAGAAAGTTTGTGGAAAAGAAATTTCTCATGTGATCACAGCTGACTATGATTGAACAGGTTTATTTATAAGCTTTTTACAAATGAGCTTTAGTATCAACAGTATATTAATGCAAAACTAGAATTCATTTTTTTCTTCATTAAGATGACAAAATTTTCTCAGATTATTGATTTGTTCTTAATAAGAGACTGTAAAAGCTTTTTCTTTACCTTCTGAATAATTTAGGTAAGCAACAGTGATTGTGTCTTATCAGAATAATTTCCTGTGTTTTATGTTGATTTTATCATGTCCTTGATTATTTAACAATCATCTCACTTTCTGGATAGCCAGTCTTAGATAATCATGTTACCTCCTATGTTTATTTTTGAAATCTTTTCCTGTCACTTTGGTTAAGTCAGTAGTCAAACACTGTTTCAGTGACCCATGATCCTATTTAACCAAGGGTTCAAAACTTTTCACATTTTTGACAACCTTTGATATTTTGCCCTCCACAAATCAAACCCAAAATGAAATCTTGATCTCAAACTGATTTGAAAAATCTCTAGATTTGTTCTCTCACATTTGTTCTCTCTTAATATCTAAAAAAAATATGAAGAATAGTTAGGCTTATTTGATATGTTGAGTCAACATAAAAAAAGCATCATCAAACAAGAGATGCTTAACCTTTCAGAAGTTACATTTGTATGGGCCACAGGTGATTAATGTAAATGTTTCAGTAATTATATCAAGTTACTAGAAATTAGTCAACGCCCTTGCTGTCCATGATATGACTTGGTTCTGCTTTGCCTAACAGACCGCAGTCTAATGTCATCAGTGATAATTCGAGTTATTACTCGAAAATGTTGTAAGCCACAGAAATGACTGAATTCCTTTAAGTGAATTCTCATCAGATCTTTAACCATGGCTGTTTGAAGCCTTTTATCATTTAGAGAGTTGTTTTACTCTGAGGCTCCCCCTGAAAGTGCTTGTAATCAGCTACAGGGCCAGAATGCTTGTCTTCAACAAGGGACTGTCTTGGAGACCCATGTAAAGGACTATTTCAGGTACTCTAGGGCACAAGCTTCTGCAGCTTTGCTTTAATAACTTCGACTGAATCAGGATTTTCAGAACTCCAGTGGAGAAGCTGATCGGTTTATGTAACTGCTAACCCGAGATCAAGCAAAATGACAATCAATTACGGAGAACTGATTCAACCAATGAAGAATCATTTGATTATGGCTTTTGTTTGGAATATTGCTGACACTTCAATGTTCTATTTTCTTGATATAAGGAACTCCTTTTTCTTTTTTCTTAAGCCATCTCTATCTCAGAGCAATTTAGTAGATTATACTTTTATAAATAGAAATGAAACATTTATCTTTTTCTCCCTGCCTCCAGAATTTACAAACTCCTATTGAGTAAGTTTATTTTCCAGGCAATATGTTTATTTGCACAAATTCAATAAGAACCTGTATTTCTTCTAACGGGACATAATTGAGAAAATTGATTATATAACCAAGGTTTCGACTGGAATGTCATATTTGAGAATGATATACATAAAATCAGATATAACCAGATAGTTTTAAAGAACTACAGTACACTTTTTGGAGACAATGTTTACAAAGCCCTCTTGAGAAAACTAGCCTGGCTTATGGGATGTCCAGTCTTACAGGTAAATAGGGAAGGGCACTTCCTGGCAGGCCCAGGAAGCCTTAGGATATTTTGAGGACTTCGACTGTAGAAAAATTCACCCCATTCTATAGGTACTGCTGGCAACATCTGATGGCAAGTTCTTGGCATGGCTTCCTAATCTCGCGAAGCTTTTAAAAGTCAAATCTGAGATTCTTTATAAAAACTTACAGCAACACAAACTTTGAAAGGCCTATGTAGTCAGCTACTATCCTTGCTGCACTTACATAAATACAGCCCAGCTTTATTTTGTAAACAAGAATAATCTTACTGGGAGTACCTTTGATCACATGGGACGTGACTGTAGAGAAACCCAAATTATGTTTCAATAGAAAACTGGAGCATGGTTACCAGATTCTAGTCCTATTCTTTGCCTTTGAGCTCTTTCGTATTTCCCTGTAAACTACGCGATATTGTTACTGACCTGCAAATGGACTGTCTCACACATTTTGTTCGTCCTTACCAAATTTTCAATTCTTTTAGTTTCCTTCGATATCTGACTACAACTCACCAAACTAATGTCTCCATGTTTTTTTCCTCCTCTTCTCCTGACTTGGCATCACTGAGAACTAAAAGCTAACTACCCAGATCCTTACTGAGATTCTAGATTGTCTTATAGCTGAACTTTCCTCTCAGACTCTAAAGAAACCCTGAGAGCTGAAGCTGGACATCTTTTTTTTTTTTTTTTAAAGATTTTATTTATTCATTTGAGACACAGAGATACAGAGAAAGAGAGAGCATGAGCAGGGGCAGAGGCAGAGGGAGAAGCAGGCTCCCTGCTGAGCCAGGAACCTGATATGGGGCTTGATCCCAGGACCCTGGAATCATGACCTGAGCCGAAGGCAGATGCTTAACCATCTGAGCCACCCAGGTGCTCCAGAAGCTGGACACCTTGATATTGGCTTCAAAGGACTTGTCAGCACAGTGAATTATGTATGGACAACCTGCATGCCTGGAGCTGCGCCTATAAGGGCCACTCAGGAAGTTCACTGGAAGTCCCACAGCTTGTATGCTCTGTTCCAGGAAATAGCTATGATGGTGGACAATCTATAAAACCTCTCTGATGTCTGTGCTGTCACCCCAAATATTCAAATATTCATAAAATGGCCACTGCCATTGTCACCTCACCATCTAAAGACTTTTCCGGCCCAACCTCTAGGAATCTTCTTCATTGGCTGCCCTCTGGACTCGGAAACTGGGTTTATACAAAGACGGCCTTGGCATTCTCCTTAACGTTGACTAAAGGATTAGATGGGTTTCTTCCTGATTATAGGCCTGAACAGCCCCGCCAGTGTCCCCCAGTACCTTAACACTAGCTCACCCCAGTGATTAAAATCTTTGCTGCCTTTCGACTCAGTGGAGTTGACTTCAGTCTCTCTCCCCTATTTCAATAGTCTTGAATATAGTCTTCCTTGCCTATGAAGTTATCCGGTGCCTTTTTTTTTTTTTTTTTTTTTTTTGACAACACTCACAGCAACATGAACGAACACACAGAAGGGTTTGGATGCTCACATACTTTATCATTCAGTCACTCCAGTTGTGTCCTTTGGTAGTTTTCTGTGTGGGTTTGTCATTATGGGCAACTAAGTTTCTTACATGGAAAAGAAGAGCCAGCAGAACAGTATGTCATGTTATTTATAGATCACAGAAGCAAAGTCATTCTTGAAGGGAAGAAGAAACCCTGTCTTCAATGTGAAGACATTTCAGTCAGTAAGACTTAACATTATATGTCCTCCTCCCTCATGTTCTTTTTTTTTTTTTTTTAAGATTTTATTTATTCATTTGAGACACAGAGATACAGAGAGAGAGCATGAGCAGGGGGAGAGGGAGAAGCAGGCTTCCCACCGAGCAGGGAGCCCGATGTGGGGCTCGATCCCAGGATCCCGGGATCACGACCCGAGCTGAAGGGAGACACTTAACCATCTGAGCCACCCAGGCACCCCTCCTCCCTCATATTCTAATACAAAGTTGAGAAAGCAGTAGTTAGGCAGTTTTATTTCAGATAAATAGTACACCTACAGCTCATTATTGACAGCATTCATTAAAAACGTAAGACCCTTTACAGAAATTCTAACTGGTCCCTTGTTCCTAGCATTCAATTATCATTTCTAAAATCTGAAATCAACATATTTTATGTCTAAATTGCGAGTACATTTGGAAAATCTAAATTCAAAGGCATGCCTTCTAGTGGGCTGACTGAAGGGAAAGGTCTGTGATTATGCCTAATTTTCACCTTCTATATTACGATCTCATTGATTATGTTTCTCAGTTTGCTAAGGGTTCTGTGAGGTGATTTTCAAGATAAATATTGCTATTTGCAGGATTTCCTGAATAGGAATATTTCGGGAGTAAATTGCACAAGCCAAGTGATGTGCAGTCAATTTTCACTGCAGCCTAAACAGTGTACTAGAACAGAGCCTTTAAGGCTTTTTTTTTTCATTTGGGTTTCATTTCACCAATAAGCATGAAGTGCCAAGCGGGCAAAACTGAGGCCCACAGAGGTACTACATATTTTTCTTCCAGATGCTCAGAGTTTGACTAGAGAAAACAAATGACCCGGATGTCAAGGCCTTAGGCTCTTTGTTTCAGAGGTAGCCATGGCCACCATGGACAGACAAAGACAATTTCTTTACATTTAGGAATTGGAGGCTCCTTGTGCATCTATTTTCTTTGCATTCATTCATTCATTCCTAAGAGCTTAGAAAGGAGTTTCTTTCTCTGTGTTAAAAAATGGGCATGTCCACAAAAGTGTTTGGAAACTATTTTTGGTTTTCAGTAGTTTAAAATCCATTTTCCCATCTTTCTTTAACTGAAAAAAGAAGTTTAATCTCTTTAAGTAGAGGGCTATAGCAGGTCATACAGACTAAAATCACATACCTTATAGAAGAACTCTGAGCAATCTTAATAAGTCATTTATTAAACAGTGAATTTAGACAGACGCTAGACTAAGAGGGATAAAGGACTAGGTAAGTTAGTAAATTATTCACACAGGTCTCTATTTCCCGATAACAAGCTAGGGGTCTGAGAATTATGGTGAGAATGTCTCAAGTCATCATATATATGATTTTACAATCTTTTTTGCCTTGGATATAGCCACAGAGAAGAAGAAAAAGGCTAAGGGAATATTTTTGAAATCTGCACTCCAGAGATGAGAAACTCAGAATATGCACAGAGGACTGAAGCCAAGGAATTTTACTGCCAGGGAAAAAGCATCTGCCTCTCCCCTCAGTGATTTAGACCAAGCTGCAGGAGGCAAATATCATGACTCTCAGAAAGTACACACAGCAGTGACAGTGGGGACTTGTAGCTTTGATAAAGCAAAGTGATTAACACAGCTGAGAGAAGCTTTCACTCTAAACTACAGGGAACTATTTGGCATGGATGTATGGGCCACGGACAAACAAATGCCCAAAGCAAGTTTTCCACTTTCGGGAACCATTGTCGGGGGCGGGGGTGAGACTGGGACTAAAGTCACTTTGGTCGAGTCAACAGCATCCCTTTGTATCGAAGGATTTTGTTATCCTTCCTATCAAATGTATTCCATGTACAGAGATAGCTAATATTGCATATTTTCTTTACTTAAATGAAGAAGCTCATTTTAACTAAAGATTATATTTAAAAGTAAAGGAATGTGTTTTTACCTGTGAGTTACAGAAAGCTCCTTCTGATTGGGAAGAAAGAGTTTATGGCCTTCCTCTTTATAATACTAAATCAAGAAATATTTAAAATTATGCTAGATCCAACAGAATCTGGCTGAGGTTATTGTTTGTTGGACTAAGTAACTGTACTTCTTTGTTGAGATTACTGACTACTGAAAAATGAGCATCTAGGAAATGCAGTTGCACTGGAGAATGCACCCCAGTCAAATATCAATTAAGGACACTGTGCTAGCAAGGTGAAAACACTGAAGGTATTCCAGGACTGGTGGCTTCCCCGAATGATGATATGGCCTTGCCCTCACCCTGTCTTGTCCCCATGACTACACCTAACCCAAATGCAGGGTGAGTGGTTCATCAGAAGCCAGGGCTTGGTCTCAAGACCTCTACTGTGTCACCACTGTGCCAGGTGTGTTGTTCCTTGTCCTGTATACTTTCATAAAGCCAACTAAATTTGGTTTGGGTAAAGCCTACTGTGACTTGACTTTAATCGTCAGACTTGAATGGAAGACCATGCCACTGGATGAACAGCCTGGGTTTTGCAGTGGTGAAATGATGTCTATCTGCGATGTACATGGGATCATCTGTGCTCAGGGGGCAGCTAACAGAATGGTGGATATACACGTCAGGAAGAGGTAAGGTGAAAGTAGCGGAGTGCGCTTTGCAAATATAACTCATTTTAGCTGTTCCCAACCTCCCTCCGTCCCTCCCTCCCTCCCTCCCTCCCTCTCTCTCTCTCTCCCCTTAACCTCACTCAAGCCCATCTTTCCCACAGTTGGACTTTCTCTCCTCTAGAATATCTTCACACTTTATTTTATCCTTGCCTTATCTCCCAGCAAAACAGCACCTACGAGGAGATAAAACAAACAAACAAACAAACAAAAAAACATGAGGTTGTGATAACCCTGGAAAGCAAGCAAATTGAAAAATCAGGGTCAGTGAACTAAAAGAAAAGCTTTACTCAAGATGTTACTTAACTTATTTAGTCTGAAAGTGCCCATCCTTACATTAATCAAGAGGTTGAGATTTCAATTTCATTGGTTTATTTGATTAGCTGTTTAATGTTATTGGCCCAAAGGAGATGCAAAGCAGGGCATCAAGTTGGGGTAAGTCTTTGGAATATGCTTCTGGGAGGAAAGAGACGAGAGGGACAGTCCACGTCTACAGGGACCCTAAAACAAGAAGACAGTGGCGTCCAATTGGCATGTTGGTCTAGAGCACTAGGTTTACCTGTGGCATCTCATTACCATTCTCGGTGTCTCATTACCACCTTTATTCTTTTATTCAAAAATACAAGTACCCACCAGTCACTAGGCCCCGAGATGGGGGTGTTCAGAAAGGAGGGGAATGAGGCAGGTAAGTAAGAAGATGCCCTCTGTATCCAAAGAAGACTGTGATGAGGTACTCAGGTCTGTAAAAATTTAAATGTAAATCAATGTACAAAGGTTACCGGAAATGGACACAGAGGTTTATAAGAAATCCTAAGAGGGTTTTTTATGCTACCTGGGATATGGAAAAAAGTTTTGAAGAAGTAGACATTGAATTCAGTCTTGAAGGATATAGAAAAGTTCATCATGCCAACAAAGGAGAAAGAAGTAATTTGAGGAAGGGAGATCAAGAACACAGACATGGCATGAAACCACACACATATAAACCTAACATATAATTTGTTGTAGTTAGAATATAAAGGGAGGTTGTTGGCAGAATAAAAGGATACAGAGGTAAACTGGAGTCAGTCTGAGAGAGTTTTCTAATATTTACTAAAGAGCCTATACTTTATTTGGTAGGCACCTAATCCCCTAAACAACTTTAGTTTTGGAAAAGGAGTCTACAAACCTGTATTGACTGCAATTGAAGTGGGGATGGGAAACAGGTCATAATAACACAGATGATGAAGGCATTCTAAGAGTGATAAGAGCTTAATGAATACATTATTGCTAGTAAGTGCTGTAAGACAACACAAAAATGCTAGTCAATTTATTATTATTAACATTATAACAACAATGATGATTATGATAATGGATGTAAAACTGAGTTCAGTGATATTGCCATTTTTTGTAAAACAATATTTAAAGCAAAAAGTCCCTACCTTAATGTCAAATGGTTCCGTTTGATTCGGCTGATTGTAAATTTCCAACTGATTCCGAATAGGAGACAGCCACAGAAGCAGATGATTTAACTGCTCTTCCAGCTGCCCAAGGTCTTTTATGTATGCTTCAATTTCTCCTTGTTTCTCAGGCAAATCTCTAGAAACCTGCAAGGAAAAAAGAGGAAAAGATTCCCATGGTTTAAATAAAAAAGCAAAAAATAAATATATTCTAAAGTTATTTGCTTTAAAATGTTACAGAAATTTACTGAATTTGGTATTTTACAGGACGATATGGATTACTCACATGGGTTACATGTTAGGATTTAATTCACATATTACAATCATTTATTAATAGTCTTCCCCAAATCATATGCTTTAAAGACAATAAGCATTTTTTTTTTTTTTGGAAATTCAAAACACACACTCACACAAACGCATACCCAACTCCAACCAATAAAAGTAAAGAGGTATATTCATTTACTAAGCATAATGATGTATTGCATACTAGATGCCAGATACTCTGCCTTTATACTTCCTTCTAACTTTCTGTTAAGGAAAACTGTACAAGGGAATTCTTTTATGCACAAAATAAAATGGGAAGGTAGGCTATAGTTTGTGGGTCAAAGTATAACCAAGTAAAACAAAATAAGATGATTGGAATGAAAAGGAAAAAAAAAAGACATTTGGATTAGAGTAGAATATATCAGTAGGATTACAAGCTATTTTTATTAAGGGCTTACAATGTGCCAAATACCATGTTAGGAAGTTTCACATTTACAGCCTTCTTTAATCCACCCAACAATCCTATGATACACATACTATTCTTTTCCCCATTTTATAAATGGATGATGACATTGGGGTTGAGAAACATGAAATACCTTGGGAAGGAGTAGGATACTCTGTTCAACATTGTGAAGTCTAGAGTTAGGCTGCTTGGTTTAAATCTTAATTCTAGTTCTTTCCCAGCACTTTAGCCAAGTTTTCTTTAATTCTCAGTGCCCTTCTATACAGAATGCGGACAATGACCGTATCTGCTTCACAGGGTCACTATATGGATTAAATAAGGTAATTCATGTAAATAGCTGAGAGCAATATCCTGCATGATAGGGAATGACAATAAAGCCATTACATGTTAGTGATTATGGCCTGAGCTCAAAGGGTAAGTAGGGAGCCAGGATAAGCAAGAGAAGAAGTAGACATTGAACTCAGTCTTGAAGGATATAGAAAAGTTCATCATGCCGACAAAGGAGAAAGAAGTAATTTGAGGAAGGGAGATCAAGAACACAGACATGGCATGAAACCACCCACATATAAACCTAACATATAATTTGTTGTAGTTAGAATATAAAGGGAGGTTGTTGGCAGAATAAAAGGATACAAAGGTATCCTTTGTATCTACTCCTATTGTCAAGGGCCAAAACAGGCACACAGTAGTAAAGAATGTGAACCTGTAATGGCAACTCTTTATGATATGATTAATACTATTCTAATAATATAAATATAACATTACAACATGAACACACATGCTACAACAGACATCTGTTATAAGATAATATATTATAGATAACATTTTAAAATTTTAATTCAAGTACAGTTAACATGCCATGTTATATTAGTTTCAGGTATACAATATAGTGATTCAGCACTTCCCTACAACACCCGGTGCTCATCCCAGCCGGTGCCCTCCTTAATCCCCATCACTTGTTTCACCCATCCCCTGCTCACCTCCCCTCCGGTAACTAGCAGTTTGTTCTCTACAGTTAAAAGTCTGTTTCTTGGTTTCTCTTTTTCTTTTGCTTGTTTGTTCTATTTCTTAAATTCTACATATGAGTGAAATCATACAAATCATATTTGTCTTTCTCTTATTTTGCTTAGCATTATACTGTCTAGCTCCATCCACATCATTGCAAATGGCAAGATTTCATTCTTTTTTATGGCTGGATAATATTCCACTGTGTATTTTGTGTGTGTGTGTGTGTATACATACACACCACATCTACTTATCCATTCACCTTTTCATGGACACTTGGGCTCTTCCACAATTTGGCTTATTGTAAATAATGCTGTTATAAACATAGGAGTGCATGTATCCCTTTGAATTAGTGTTTTTGTATTTTTTGGGTAAATACTCAGTAGCACAATCACTGGATTGTAGGATAGCTCTATTTTTAAGTTCTTGAGGCACCTCCACACTATTTTCCAGAGTGGCTGCATCTGTTTGCATTCCCACCAACCGTGCAAGAGGGCTCCTTTTTCTCCACATCTTCACCAATATTACAGAGAATATTTAAAAAGTAAACTAGATAAGTATACTAATATAGTAGTGCATCATCTAAATAATGCCCCATACTTTGGAACATCTGCTTTAGATACTTTTGAAAGAACTAACTGAAGAACATTATGTTCCTTAATTGCACCCAAGAGGTATGAGGAGAAAGGGAGATACATTAATGGACAAAATAACTCATCAGTTAATTTACAGGAGAAGGAATTTTATATAAGCTCTGATTATATGTAAACAATATGTATTTGAAACCTATAAAGGCATTTATATATATTGTGTAAAATGCATGGGTTAACATTTAGCCTGTACTGATGCATGCATTCCAGCCTGAGACTGACCTTAGGGTCACACAACAATGTTTCCTTGGAATGCTAACTTTAAGATGATTGGGAAACATTAGGCCTGCATTGTTTGTTATATGGGACTGTATCTGCTTTGGGAAAGCTGTGAATTGGAATATAACCTATGGCTTAGATGACTAAAAATTGTGTAAAAGATGGAAAGGAAATAGAGCCTGTGACTTCTATTTATTTTTTAAAATTAAAAAAAGATTTTTTTATTATGTCACGTTAATCACCATACATCACCAGTTTTTGATGTAGTGTTCCATGATTCATTCTTTGTGTATAACACCCAGTGCTCCATTCAATACGTGCCCCCTTTAATACCCATCACCAGGCCAACCCATCCCCCCAACCCCCTCCCCTCTATTTAAAGTGACCTGTGCAGACCTTGGTGTTCACTCCTAGCAGCCTTTCCCTCCGTGGGTAAGGAGTTAAAAGCAGCAACGTGTGCAGGGAGCATGCAATGCTCGTTCATGGATAATGAACTGTGATGCGGTATCTGCTCTGTTTGACTTGTATCCTGCTATAAAGTCAGGTAAACAAAGTATTAGATAAAGACCTATTTGTGTTTCGTGAGTTCCAACCCATAATGACATCTATGGTGATGGACAACATATTTGTGTGTGCGTGTGTGAATATTTGTGTGTCTGTGTGCGTGTGTGTGAGAGAGGGAGAGAGAGAGAGAGAGTTGATATCACAAATGTAATTCCAGGTCTATAATACAGAATCTAATAATGCTTTCTACTTACCTTTTCCAGCATTTATAAGGAAGTTACTAGTTTATTTTTATTGGATTATTTTCTACTCACAAGTACATGTGAAAAATATTTTACAGCTTCAACTGGTAGCATCTAAGAGCCTCTAGATTCTGAAGTTAATGGAAATGTCAGCCATCATATTTTCTTAAAATCTCTAAAACTGAGCTATGAACTCATTTATATCTGATCACAAATAGGGTTCACCTATCAACACAGAAATCCAGGTAACTTTCAACTGAGATTGTTAGTCTCCTTCTCACACTCGCAACCCATCCTTTCCTGGTTCTAGAGGTAGAACAATTCCAGATAGCAAACAGTTCAATGGGTGAGATTTGACTAATATCTGAAAAAAATAAATGATAGCTCATAATGAAACTGTGGGACACGTGTAGTTTTCAGGTTATGACATCTGCAGTGGGTATATCCTCACAGACCCTGTGCTTCCCACCATCAGAGCATTTGCCTTATATTCTTTGTTATTTACACTGACTTCCCTCACTGAGCTTGATTTCTGGATGAACTGAGTTCCTGCACATGAGGGCTTTCAGTAAATATCTGGTGAATGAAAGATAAACAATTTCAAAATTTAGGATTAATTTTTTTTTCAATTTAAGAAGCAACGCATGTCCAGAGTAGTCAACATAAAAAAGGTAATTTTGTCCTCAAGTGAAATAGCCTTAATTAAACAGACAAAGATATTAGTTGATTGGACTACATAGAAATGAGAGACTTCTGAATGGCAAAAAAAAAAAAAAAAAAAAAAAAAAACCCCTAAAAACAAAGTCAAAGGACAAATGATAAGTAGTGAAAAAAATATTTGTGACTTCTAAGATAAGGGACTAATTTTCCTAAAATATAAGAAAGCTTCTGCAAATTAATTTTAAAAAGGCCAACAAGCCATAGAAAAACTGGACAGAAGTTAAGGACAGTCCACAAAAAAGAAAACATAAATGGATTTTAATTTTAAGCATACATAAAGAAGCTAGACTTCGTTGTACTGAGAGATCCGAAAATTTGATCTATTGCACTGACAAAAATCCAAGTCTGAAACACACTATGCTGCCAAGGTTGTGGAAAATGCACGATTATATATGACCAGTGGGATAGACAAACTGTTGTACCCCTGTGGAAGACAATTTGGCAATATCTACAAAATGCATGTAACCTTATACCCAGAATTTTGCTGCTAGGAATTTAACTTGTAGATGTATTTAGGCAAGTAAAATCAATGTTTGGTGATGGTAGGGCAGATGGTCGATGCGGTAGAAGATTTTCACTACAGTTTTAAATTTTTGCAAAATATAAATATATTACCCTCACAGAGAAATAAATTAATTTAGAAAGGAAAACTACCGGCTTTTCTTCCTGCCAAAAATAATGGTGAGAATATATATGTTAATAACAAATCATTATTAATAGGATGTAACACATCTAAAGCCACCAGTTCAAAATTGTGATTATTTTCCTATGACAATATAACTTAGTTAATGGGTAGCATTTGAGACCTTCTGACCTATAATTTTTGTGATTCCCCACACCTTCAAAAGAGTCTTCAGGAATTGATGACTTCTATACAGTTCATGGAAAAAGATAACGTGAATAATTTATGATGTAGAATACGAGTAGGTTTCGTGTCAGTTTTTATGTGGCTTAAAATTATTTACTATTATACTTACTACTTCATATTCTTATCAAAATATGTAAACAGTTAAATAGTGAAATGCATCATTTTCCCAATAATCTTTTTAAGTATTATGGAACCATACTCTTCATATGACATGTTCTCTGTGGTGAAAGCAAAAAAACACGTTCAGTTCCCTTATGTGTTAATTCAGTATCTAACAAAATCTTGGCCTAATTTCACACAAGATTAGCTTCCCTTTTTTCAACTTCTGAATTTTAATTTCAAATGTGTAGAAATTTTAATAATGAGATAAACAGAGGTGTCTGTTTTAGAAATAAACAGATACTAAATACTTACTTCGTATCTTACACCAAAACGTTCAGAGAAATTAAAGTGTTAAGTGTAAAAAATTAATGACAGAGCTAAAATAAAATATTGGTGTGAAGAAGCCTTTTAGAAGCAGAAAGTAATGTGAATAAACTATTAAGTATAATATTTGTATTGCTCATTCAAAATTAAGGCCAATTAGCAGAATTAAAAACAAATGACAGCTGGGACTATTTGCAGTATCTATCAGACAAAGGGTTATAATCTTTCATATAAAAAGATCTTTCAATAAATGAAATGAGATGGAGAATTTAAACAGGAATTTGACAAAAAAATGCAAACAGCCAATAAACAAAATATTAAAGAGGGCACGTACTGAATGGAGCACTGGGTGTTATATGCAAACAATGAATCATGGAATACTACATCAAAAACTAATGATGTAATGTATGGTGATTAATAAAATTAAAAAAAAATCCAACCACTAAGTAATCGGTGAAATGCAAATTAAAACAGTGATAATAAACCATCATTTGCCTATTATATTGGCTTTTGTCAAAGGTATTTGTCAAAGTTCTAGAAAATAAGCACTCTTACAATATTTGTTGGAGGATGAATTCTTACATTTGTAGGGAGTAATTTGATAATTCATACCAAAAAGCAAGGCTTCTACCCTGAAAACTATCAATATGCCTGACAGATTAAGGAAAGCCTAAAAAAATGAAGGAGTATACCTTATTCCTCTATTGGGGGAAACCAACTGGAAGATCCTATATTGTAAAGGTATCAACTCTCTTCAAATAATCTGTAAATTCAGTGCAAGCTCTATTAAAATTGCAACAGCTGGTTTTTAATAGAAAGTGACATACCAATTCTAAGATTTATATACAAATACCAAGGGCCAAGAATATCCAATGCAATCTTGAAGAACAACCAAGTTTAAGAATGTATACTACCAGGTATCATTATTGAATATAATTAATTCTGTGCGGTACTGCTGTGAGAATAGACTATATGTACTTACTTAATTTATGACAATGGTGCCACTTCAGTTAAGTAGAGAGTGGATGATCTAGAAATACATATATTCTACAAGTGTTTGAAGTCAGAAGCAAGCTTGTCCTTGGTGAGGGGGTAGTTGGGAAAGGGTTAATAACTGGGCAGGAGCATGAAGTAAGCTCCTAAAGTAATGTTCTAATTCCTGATCTGGGTGTTAGTAGCATGGTATGCTAACTCTTATTTTTTATTTTTTTATTTTTTTAATTTATTCATGAGAAACAGAGGGAGAGAGAGAGAGGGAGAGAGAGAGAGAGAGAGAAGCAGAGGGAGAAGCAGTCTCCCAAGGAGCAGGGTGCCTGATGCGGGACTCGATCCCCGGACCCTGGGATCATGACCTGAGCCAAAGGCAGACGCTTAACCATCTGAGCCACCCAGGCGCCCAGTATGCTAACTTTTAAAAAGTCTACCTATTTCTATTCTTATGATCTGTATACTTTCCTATGTGTCTCTTATCCTTCAATATAAAAGAGTATATGAAAATATTTTAAAAGCCTTAGGCTAGGAGGGCACGTTCTGCATGGAGCACTGGGTGTTATGAACAAACAATGAATCATGGAACACTGCACCAAAAACTAATGATGTAATATATGGTGATTAACATAACAATAAAAAAAATAAAAAAAAGCCTTAGGCTGGTAGTGCAATTGCTGGGTCCTAGGGTAGTTTTATTTTTAACTTTTTGAGGAACCTCCATACTGTTTTCCCGAGTGACTACACCAGTTTGCATTCCCACCAACAGTGTATTAGAGTTCCCCTTTCTCCACACTACTAGGTATTTACCCAAAGGATATGAAAATAGTGATTCAAAGGGATACATGCACCCCAATGTTTACAGCACCATTATCAACAATAGCCAAATTATGGAAAGAGCCCAAATGTCCACCGACTGGTGGATAAAGATGTGATATATACATACAACGGAACATTACTCAGCCAAACGTGGGTGAAGCTAGAGTGTATTATGCTAATTGAAGTAAGTTAGAGAAAGACAAATATGATTTCAGTCATATGTGGAATTTAAGAAACAAAACAGATGAACATAGGGAAAAAGGAAGAGGGGCAAACCAGAAAAGAGACACTTAACTCTAGAGAACAAACTGAGGGTTACTGGATGGGAGGTGGGTGGGGGGATGGGCTAAGTGGGTGGTGGCCATAAGGGAGGGCACTTGTGATGAGCACTGGTGTTGTATATAAGTGATGAATCACGAAATTCTACACCTGATATTAATATTAAACTGTATGTTAGCTAAATGGAATTTAAATAAAAACTTGAAAGGAGAAAAAAAAGTACTCATTCCATTCAACTGCAAAATTTTACTTCTATGAATTTTCCTAGGGGCATATCAGAGATATACACAGAGACATGTGAATACCCAATTCTGTCATTTATACTAGCGAAAAACTGAAATAAAATCCCTCAAATGGAATAAATTACACCCGTATAATGGGATACTTTGCATCCTTTAAAGTACACACTATGAAAAACACTCTATTTTGAAAATATTCATGACATGTTAATCGGTAAAAGATAAGTTATACACCACACATAAATTAGGTCTTTGATTTTCTGTATATATTTGGCATAATAGTATCTATCTGTATTTTTTAAATGATTGGAAATACATGAAATTATTAACCATAATTTTTGGGGGGGTGTTACAATTAAAGATCATTTTTATGTAATTGTTGATATATTTTGGCATTTTATAAAGTTACTACACAGGAAGAGTATTATTTTGTATGTTTTAAATGTTAAACAAAAAGAAATAAATGGATTATACTGATTGGGTGGCTGGATATCCCTCTAAAATATCTGCTACAATAAAATTACCATTTTGACTCAGACTTTCAATATGCCGTAGGTACTATATGACAGCTTTTACTTATATTAGCTCCCTTAATCTCACCCATAATCCTATGAAATATATTTTTTCCTACAACTGACAAATGAGGAAATTAAGATTCACAACTATAAATAATATTCCTAAAGTGACTGGTAAGTTAAAAATAATGTAGAATTAAATATCTGTGTTTTCCTGACTCCAAATTCTAACTTTCCTTTTCTCTTACCTGCCAAAACATACTTTCTCTGATATTTCAAAATCTAATGTATTACTTGATAAATGGAGTATTGAAATTCATACTTTTCAAAAGCTTTTAGTATTTATGGGAACACTATATCTTTATTGCTCATTACTATTAATGAGATACATACATTTAGAAGTCAACTTTAATATAACCAATACAAATGAAATGTACATAAACATATTGAAAAAAATACTATTTGACATTTGTTAATTCAAGACTATATAGGGATTACAAAGTAAATTAGGATGCTCATTGAATAAATTTTTGGATGATGATTAACCCAAAACCATGATTAGATGATCTTCATGCAACTGTAGTATCTTCTACATTTTGGTAGATTTGTCATCCGTTTTGAAATAGAGACATAGACAGGCACAAAAACAGACACATAGATCAATGGAACAGAGTAGAGAGCCCAGAAATGGACCCACAACTATATGGTCAACTAAGCTTTAACAGAGCTGGGAAGAATATCCGATGGAAAAAAGACAGTCTCTTTGACAAATGGCCTTGGGAAACCTGGACAGCGACATGCAGGAGAATGAAACTGGACCACTTTCTTATACCATATACAAAAATAAATTCAAAATTGATGTAAGACCTAAATGTAAGACAGGAAACCATCAAAATCCTAGAGGAGAACACAGGCAGCAACCTCTTTGACCTCAGCTGCAGGAACTTCTTACTAGACACGTTCTGGAGGCAAGGGAAACAAAAGCAAAAATGAACTACTGAGACCTCATCAAGATAAAAAATAAACAAAAACAAAAACAAAAACAAAACAAACTTCTGCACAGAGAAGGAAACAATCAAAAAACTAAAAGACACCTGATGGGATGGGAGAAGATATTTGCAAATGACATATCGGAAAAAGGGTTAGTATTCAAAATCTATAAAGAACTTAACAAACTCAGCAACCAAAAAAACAAATAATCCAGTTAAGAAATGGGCAGAAGACACGAATAGACATTTCTCCAAAGAAGACATCCAGATGGCTAACAGACACATGACAAGATGCTCAACACCACTCGTCATCAGGAAAATACAAATCAAAACCACAATGGGATACCACCTTACACCTGTCAGAATGGCTAAAATTAACAACTCAGGAAACAATAGATGATGGTGAGGATATGGAGAAAGGGGAACCCTCTTACACTATTGGTGGGAATGCAAGTTGGTACAGCCACTTTGGAAAACAGTATGGAGGTTCCTCAAAAAGAGAAAAATAGAGCTACCCTATGACCCTGTAATTGCACTACTAGGTATTTATCCAGAGGATACAAAAATGCTGATTCAAAGGGGCACATGCACCCCAATGTTTATAGCAGCATTATCAATAATAGCCAAAGCATGGAGAGAGCCCAAATGTCCACTGACTGATGAATAAAGAAGAGGTGATATATATATATATATTATATATATATATAATGGAATATATATGGATCCATATATATATATATATGGATATATATCCATATATAGATCCATATATAATGGATCTATACATATATATACAATGGAATATTACTCACTCATCAAAATGTATGAAATCTTCCTATTTGCAATGATGTGGTTGGACCTAGAGGGTATTATGCTAAATGAAATAAGTCAGTCAGAAAAAGATAAATATCATATGATTTCAGTCATGTGGAATTTAAGAAACAAAACAGATGAAGATGGGGAGGGGAAGGAAAAATAAAATAAAAACAGAGAAGGAGGCAAATCATAGAAGACTCATAACCATAGAGAACAAACTAAGGGTTGCTGCTGGAGGGGAGGTGGGTGGGGGGGATGTGCTAAATGGGTGATGGGCATTAAGGAGGGCACTTGCTGGGATTAGCACTGGGGCTTATGTCCAAGTGATGAATCACTAAATTCTACTCCTGAAACCAAGACTACACTAAAAGTTAACTAACTTGGATTTAAATGAAAAATAAAAAAAGAGAGACATAGACAAAATAAGTTGTTATAATAAATAAAAACGGTAAGAGAAAATTGCAAATTCAAATACATAGCAATTTTTGTGATAAATTAGCATTATTTCCAAAGAATTTAATGATAAATGTTGAATTCTGAACCTTTCATACTTAAAAATATAGATGATACTTGATCAAATTTTAGCTCAAATTAAAAATTCCTAGCTCATACAATTCCAAAATAAATACCAGGTGAATGAAATTTTGGTGTAAAAAAATAAAGCCATACAAATAACGAAAATATGGGTAAACGTTCTTACAATTTTGATGCAAAAGTTATAATTTTGATTTTAAAACCATAAAGTGACTGTTTTAAATTCTTAACAATCTAAAACTTCCTTATATTAAAAAATTAAACAAGCAAAAGAAAAATCAAAACCATAGGCAATGTGCCTTAAATGCCTTGAAAGACACTCAAGATAAAACCACTCTCACAGATCAATAGGAAAAAGATAAATACTCAACGGGAAAAAAAAATGAACAAGGATCACAAATGGACAATTTATGAAAGAAGAACTATAACTGACCTATAAGTCTATTAAAACTGTTTAACTTCACTAGAAACCACAGAAATAAAATTCAAACAGTGAGGCGTAAGGTTGTACCTATCGATTTGGCAAAGATTTTTTTTTAAAAACTTCTTGTATTACAATACAGCAGTGTCATGTAATAGCAACAGTACAAGGATTCAGGCCCTCTCAAAAAGTGCTAGTAAGTAAGTTGGACCATCCTTCTGGGAGGGTTAGGGCTGGGAGTGGATTAGGTAGAGTTTTGCGCTATGTGCAAATATTCTCACCCTTAGACCAGAAATTCAACTTTTCATATTTTATCGTAAGGCAACAATGCTGTGTACACATGTTAAATCACAAGAATGTTTGCCCCAGCCTCACTTACAGATGCAAAACATTTGAAATTGCTTCCACGCTCACCAATAAGGTATGAGTTAAAAGTTATGGAAAACCATCCAGTTAAATACTCTGCGGATGTGTAATAAGTGACATACATGTGTATTTAGTAATATGGAAAACATACATGGTGTGTCAAAAGTATAAAAGTTTTAATTTCTGGGTAATAGGTCATTTTTTCTCAGCTGCATTTTTTTTATTTTAAAATTTTTATTTATTTATTTGACAGAGAGAGAGAGCGCAGAAGCATGGGGGCGCAGGAGAGGGAGAAGCAGGCTCCCTGCCGAGCAAGGAGCAAACGCGGGGCTCAATCCCAGCACCCTGGGATCATGACCTGAGCAGAAGGCAGACACTTAACCAGCTGAGCCACCCAGGCACCCCTCTCAGTTGCATTTTTAATTTGTCTGCAGTGAACATGAACTACTTAAAATCAGCAAATGGCTGTTTTAAATATAGGCATACATACATACTTGTCTGGTAGAAATAGATGATTTGTTGTAGTCCTTACGATGCGTCAAGCAGTAGTCTAAGTGGATTTCTTTTTACATATCAACAATATTTAGTTATAACAACACGATGATGTAGGTACTATTATTATCTATATTTTATAGGTGAAAAATTGACAAAGGTAGGCTAAGTGCCCAAGTTCACATAGCCTGTAAGTGATAACCAAGCTAGACTTTGAACCCAAGAAGTTAAGCTCAGAAACGCATGCACTTAACCACCTGTGCTACTTTGCCTTCCATTCCTTTTAGCTACAGGACTTTGAGAAAACATACCAAAAAGAGCACAAAAGAAAGTCTACTTTCTTTCACCACAGTTCTTAGAATAAATTCCCTTGGTTACTTATTAGATCTTATGCAATTTCTTCCTAACTTTGAAAGTATGTGGGATGATAAAGTCGTCTTGTCCTTGCAACTACTAAATTCAACTTCCAAAATTGCCCCTTGTTTTATTTTCGTGCTTACATCATGCGACTCATTCCCAATCGTCTCCAAATTCTTTAGCCTGGCCCTCAACAATGTGACCTCATCTGACCCACTGTTCACATCCTTCTAATAACAAAACTCCATTTTGGTAAAATGGTGATCTCATTATTCTGGCTATGCCCTTGACTGCCTTCTGTTCCTCTGTCATCGTCTGCTCTGCCATTAAAATGTCTTCCTTTTCCTCAATGAAATATCTCTTTTCTTAATTGACACATATAAAACCTTTTCCATCCTTCATGTTTTGGGTAAAGAAAGTGCCACCTTCTCAGAGAAGATTGCCTAATCCCTCCGGATAGAAATAATTATTCTTTCTAATAAACTCTATATCATTTATTATCTGTGCTACTTAATCAGGCCCTGTCAGGTACTGCTTTTTTCCATATTTTACTAGTCTCCCTTTCGCACTTGTATCTTCTTCCCTTACATTTCCCCGAAAGCTTGAAAACACACACCCACACCCCCCCCCCACACACACACCAGCACTACCAGCACACTGCACACATTACACACATATAACTACGACTGAATTCATCTTTGTATACACTTTCTCTTATGTGGTATAGCACTTGTTAAATGAACAATCACACACACCAATCACTTGCAGAGAAGACAGAAGGTAAAGTTGAGGATTAAAAGCAGCAATAAAGGGGCACGTACTGAATGGAGCACTGGGTGTTATACGCAAACAATGAATCATGGAACACTACATCAAGAACTAATGATGTAACGTATGGTAATTAACATAACATAATAAAATAAAATTTTAAAAAAAGCAGCACTCTCTTCAGAGTGCTTGTATTCTCACATATGCTGCATTTTTAACTCTGCTTCTTGTTTTAGTCTATGTGTGAATGTCCAAGCTCACTAGAACAGCAAGAACAGGTCTTGCCCAGCAGCTAGGCTGGTGAAATAGGATTTGAGTACACCTGAGCCTGAAAGGGTAGAATCTAGTCAGTCAGGAAGACCAAGAAACACAGGTAGAAGACTCAATTCTTGACATTTTCTTTCAGTTATGTTGATGTCATGAATTCTGGAGCTAGAGAAGAGATGGGATATGTATTAATTATAGCACTGGAAGAAACATTGCCTGTGCATTTAATTCAATGAATATTTACCTAGTAATTATTTTTCTTCCAACCACCACCCTATATATTATCCACAAATGTACTGTTTTTTTTAAATTTTTTTATTGCTATGTTAATCACCATATATTACATCATTAGTTTTCGATGCAGTGTTCCATGATTCATTGTTTGTTCATAACACCCAGTGCTCCATGCAGAACATGCCCTCCTCAATACCCGTCACCAGGCTAACCCATCCCCCTACCCCCCTCCCCTCTAGAACCCTCAGTTTGTTTTTCAGAGTCCATCATCTCTCATGGTTCGTCTCCCCCTCTGACATACTCCCCTTTTCTTCCTTTCCTGTCATCTTCTTCTTTTTCTTTTTTCTTAAAATATGTTGCGTTATTTGTTTCAGAAGTACAGATCTGTGATTCAACAGTCTTGCACAATTCACAGCGCTCACCGTAGCACATACCCTCCCCAATGTCTGTCACCCAACCACCCCATCCCTCCTCAAGTTGCTCATTGTATGGCTAAGTATAAACCTTCACCGTCAACACCCCCCCCACACATACCCTGCACAACAGCTAAATAGCAGTGCACTCTGAATGCATCTTAAACAAATACTCCCTTGCCACCAACCAAAATAATTTTTAAAATCTTCCAAAACTTAGTAATACCAATTGAGTAATTCAAGTAGACCATTATCGTCCTCGGGATGAAATGCATGAGCTATGAAACATTTGGGGACCTCATTTCACCTTGCATATTTTTCTACCTCAATAAATTAAAGCTACTGGGCAACCAGAACTTAGGAATGATATATTTTCCAGCACAATCCTCAATTATTTTTTACAACTGGTCTCATGGTAAAGTATCTCTCACTAGGAGGTCATTTATTTTCTCTCCCTCTGGAAATTTAATAAAATAATAATGAATATTAAAGTGAAAAATACATTATGGCTATATGCCACCATTTAAAATTATAAATCCATATACAATTTTGAACTGACCAATTATAATTTATTTTTAGGACAGGCACCCTCCAATGGCATAGCTATTGGAATTTTCCTTTAAACGTAGGTAGATTTTCTTTAAAACATGCGGTTTTTAAGTACAATGTTTCAAGATCTGTATTTTCTATATTGTTTTCAGTTCTACCTGAATATAAGAGTGAAGTCTCCTGTATCGGACCACGGTGTATATCGGTTTCATTGCATAACCACTTCATTAGCACACTTGGATTTTGTTATTGTTGCTAAAGATCCGAAACACATAATACATGAGGAGGTAAATGAACATTCCTAGGGAGATTTCAAAGTCAGTAAAATTTGATGTACAATAAATAGGTTTGCCGTCCTTGGAGACCTGGGCCCTTATTACCACACTAAACCCATACTGGCTTTAATAAACCTTGGTGTTCATGAGCAGTATTCTCGTTCATTTATTTCTTAGTTTGCAAATAAGCAACTAATGCCATAGTAAAATAATCCTTTTTTTAAGATTTTATTTATTTATTTGAGAGAGAGAGAGAATGAGAGATAGAAAGCACGAGAGAGAAGAGGGTCAGAGGGAGAAGCAGACACCCCGCTGAGCAGTGAGCCCGATGCAGGACTCGATCCCGGGACTCCAGGATCATGACCTGAGCCGAAGGCAGTCGCTTAACCAACTGAGCCACCCAGGCGCCCTAAAATAATCCTTAATAATATACGTAGTTCATGGAAAAAAATGTGTTTTGACTGTTCACCTTGATTTAAACCTACCCTACCCTAACATTAGGTAACCAGCTCTGTAATGGCTCCCAGAGGAATTAGACAAGTGAAGTGGATTGGTGAAATTGATTTGCCCAAACTTCAGTAGCTATCATTTATCTTCTAAAATGGGTTTGATAGGGATTTACACCCACCTAACTATCTACCTACTCACACACTCTTTACTACATAATGTGATTTTGATCACATACTGTTTAAACCCTGAGGATAATAAAACTTACAAAGAGGTTAACACGTAATTTATACGACACATACACATACCACAAAATTTGCTGGTAAAAATTAACCCCACATTTTTCTCTCTCCTTCTAGAACAAAGAAAGAACTACTTTATTCTCACACTCTCCTATCAGCAGTCTTTGTTCTTTTTTGCTGGGCAGAGACCAGGGCAGCAGCCTGGCTGATATACAGAAAAGTCCTCTGGATGGTTAGGAAACACAGTTTTTTATTGTGTGTGTGTCTGTTTTGTTTGATCAAGGAAAACTAAGCCAGGATCTGTCTAAATCTACCTAACCAACAAAAATCATAACAAATTATAATAGCTTGATATTTATTAAGATCATCCTTGAGTTGTCAGGAAAAAGTAGCTATTTTATTTTATTATTTTATTTTATCTTATTGAGAGAGAGAGAAAGAGAAAGAGAGAGAGAGAGAGAGAGAGAGAGAGAGAGAGAGAGAGAGAGAGAGAGAGAGAGGGAGGTGGGGGAGGGGCAGAAGGAGAGGGAGCAAGAGAATTCTAAGCAAGCTCTACACCCAGCACAGAGCCCAATGTGGGACTCAATCTCACCACCCTGAGATCTTGACCTGCACCAAAATCAAGAGTCGGACTTTTAACTGAGTCACCCAGGTGCCCCCAAATTAGCTATTTTAATAGAATCTTTAAAAACCAGAGTCCTCTCCTTTGTTAACATACAAATCATTATACTTCAGAATATAATCATTAGAGAAAAAGGGTGAAAAACACAGTGCATGATCACGTATCAATTTTAAAGAAATTGCATTAGAAACAATTTAACTATTTAAACATAACTTTAAACTTAAATTACTTAAAATTAAATATAATTTAAAAATCAGTTCCTCAGTCGTACTTGTTACCTTTCCAATGCTCAAAAGCCACAATGTATTGGACAGCACAGACAGAGAACATATCCATCCCTGCAAAGAGTTATCTTGGACAGCACTACAAGCCATACTATAGTGCCCGCTTGAGGACTGATGTACCTAAAAGCCTTAACAATCCTTGTGATTTCTTTTTAAAGTAGAACAAAATATTTTAGAAAAGAATCCAGGAGTGTTCAAGTACATAAACAGATGTGACTGTTTTGAGGACATGACAAGGAATTGCTGCTTTTAATCTGCACAGTTTCTGGCTAGAAAGTGTTGTTTTCTAACATTCATCTTCTAAAAGAAAGAAAATCACCACGTTGGAAAAAACACTTCTATTTCTTTCCCTTCCTCTGAATCATTTTATTATGTTTAAAAATATCAAGATTAAAAAGTATTTTTGTAACAAATGGCATAATCTGCATAACTCACATCTATATATTCTCTGTGCAATAGTCTCTATTTGCAAATGGATGCATTATTGTTATTTATACCATGAAGTAAATGCATACTGCATTACCCAAGAAATGAAATATGCCTAGGAAGAAAATCAAAGTCCCCAGGAGTTTTAATCTTGCTGATAAATAAGAAACTAATATGCTCCAGAATAGTTATTCCTGGAAATAGGGATGTCTGGGGGGGGTGTTGGTTTTGAACACAAAGAGGAGAGAATATGTCACTGGTGTATGTGAAGATGAAGCTTTACTAGCTGCGCAGACATTATAAAGGGAATAAAACCCCAGGGTGGGTAGCTCTCTTCCTGCTAGCCAGAAGAGAAAAAGAGCACAGACAGAAATTTGAAAAAGACAAATTTGATTTCTTTGGAGAAAACAAAAATCAAAAAACAAAAAAATCTGGGCAGAAGGCAGGGCCCAAACTACTTATTTTTCTGCCAGGATTGTTGCTATCAGACCATCTGAACAACAGTTTAGGGCAGGGGACAGCAAAATCTGGCTCATGAATCAAATCCAGCTGCCACCTGTTTTTATACAGTCTGAGAGGTAAGAATGATTTTTTTTTACATTTTAAATAATTGTTAAAAAAATTAAAAGACACGTGACACATAGAAATTATACGAAATTTAAATGTGTGTCCACATATAAAGTCATACCGGAATCCTGTGCGCTCATTCTTTGCATGCTGTCTCTGGCCACGTTTGCACCAGCAAGGCAGCCCGGAGTAGTCACGGGCAAACCTTTATGGCCTGCAAAGCCTAACATCATGACCATCTGTACCTTCACAGAGTTTGCCGACCCTGCTCCGGAGGACCATGGAGTTGCTGACTCAGTCTCCGGTCCTTCCAAGTCTTTTCCCTGCTTGTCTCCCAGAGCTGCTTTAAGGGGTGGGTGGGTGAGGGAGGTGCCCAGGGTTCAGTGTAGGAAAAAACTTTTAAACACAGCATCTATGAACTCCTGCCTCCTGAGCAAACTCCTCAGGTAACTTGGAAAATGTATGAGGACAGCAACCTCCATGGGAAATTTTTAAAAAATCCATCATCCTCCTGATCTGTTGTTGAGGAAGTTTCTGTGGTAGTATTTGCAAATATTTGATTTGGCAGGGCCATTTACCTGGGACCAGCTAGCTCAAGCTTGCAAGGGTAGCTAGCTGAAACCGGAACCTCAATATTGCACGGGGCAAGTGTCTAGCAAGACTGAACTGTCTATATTATTTAAATTATTTATATTATTATTTAAATATTATTTAAATTTATTATCTAAAATCTTTTCATTTACTTTCCCAGGAGTTATATGATTCAGAAAAAGCAAAAGAAAATAGAACAAAGAACTTAAAAAATGGAAATGATGACCCAACATAAAAGCCAGAAAAACAAATTTAAAAAATACTGTTATTATACCTTGTAAGTTACTGTTAGCCTTGATGAGCCCTGAACTGCACTGGTCAACATGCTTGCCACTAGCTACTGAGCCCCTGGAAGGTGGCTCTTTGGAAGAGAGAATGAGAATATGTGTAAAATACAAAGTGAATTTCCAAGACTTCACACAAAACATTTTAATATTTTCATACTTACTAAAATGTCAAAATGATACCATTTCAGATACATTGAGTTAAATATATTATTAAAATTACTCTTACCTGTTTATTTTTACATTTTAACACAGCTACTAGAACATTTAAAATTATATACATGGCTTGCATTATATTTCCATTTGACAGCACTGGTATAGAATAGTGCTATGCATCTAGAAATGGCAAAAAAAAAAAAAACATTAAATGAAGGAAAATCCATGTGTGTAAAAAAGTCACATGACTTAGTACATGCAATTTCCTCATTTTAAGAAAAAGAAAGAGGTGAAGTTTTCTTTTTTTTATGAATAGAAAATCAAGTTCTTTTTGCCTCCACTAAACAAATGCTGAATAAATATTTTAAGCAAGCGGTATGAAGGAACAATGAATGATGAACTTGTCTCGGATGGGTCCAGCTGTCCCCAATACACTTCTTACACTCACAGGGATGAAGCAACTCATGTGTATTAATTCCATTTCCTTATTTGCTGGCTTCCATGTTTCATTGAGTGCACTTGCTAAGGCCCCTGGGGATTATCTCCCAACCACATGGTGCCTAGAAACAAGGGCTGTGTAGCGTCATTTGCACATCACTGCACTGTCCGACTATTTCAGCCTCCAGGGTGTACACCACACAACTCTATTTTTCACCTACTTCCTGTCTGAGCAAAGGCACAACTACACATAGAAAATGTTACTGTCACATAAGAGGAAAGGAAAAGGAGGGAGGAGAGAAATAGAGACCTGGGGTCTTCCTGGGTCTCGGATGACGAAGCCTGGTGGTGGTTTCCTCTGCGTGAGGGCTGAGCAGCACAACCCAGGGGAAGAAAGAGAGAGCCCTGTGGCTGGGAAAGGGAAGCCAGAGTCGGAGGATGTGAATCAGTCTGGCACTGGGGTAAGGGATGATAACGGAGGACTGGAAGTCAAGGCACCCAGGTTCTAATACCACCCTCTGCCTCTATTTGCATCATCTGGGGCCATTCGGTCAGTATCACATCATTTACTCAAGGGAAAAATGCAAAGACTGGATTAGACTAGCTTGGAGGTGCCTTCTCTAGCTTGAATGTTCTATGAATAAATTTCATCTCTGGCGGAGAACAGAGCAATGTACACAGCTCTGAGTGCGTCACTGAGTTTAAAGGAGACAAAGACTGTGTGTGTTGGCCTGACACCTGAATGCCTGGGAACATAAAAGATGTTCTCTGAGGGTTTATCAGGAGCCTTTGACATAGACCTAAAATGTGGAAAATCCCATGACAACAGGATACCTTGTCACCCTAAGCAGATGTAAGCTTAATTTTCCTCACAGCAAGATAATGAGCAATATAATAGAGCCTTACAAAGCAATTTTGGATACAGGCTTAACATAATCAACTGCCATGGTGTTTCAGTCATTTGTTTACAGGATTGAAACAACTTCCTCCAGAGCCAGGATTCCTACCAGATAACCTGTGTCATGGACTTTAGTGCAACAAGCAACACCAAATGGCTAACAATTCTGTCCAGCCCCGGGGCTTTGCTGGTGCAGGAGATGTATCTCCTGGCTCTGGCGAAAGGGGAAGCTACATTCCTGATGATGCGGCAACATGTCAGGCTCTGGCTTCCAAGAAGGAGCTGAGACACAGTTGTTCTCAGGCCCTGGAAGCTGCTACTTGCAGGGGTGAGTCAGATAAACCTAGAGTATCTCAAATCCTGAGATGCAGAGGACAACAGAAGTCTGGGGGCATCAGGACAGTGTCAAACTTAAAGGGAAAAAAATCATTTTTTGAAAGACAAATACAGAACTTCTAACTTCTCCAGTCCTGATTCATTCTCCAGAGGCTATACACTGAAGTGGAAACCCTTCTGATACACACACACACACACACACACACACACACACACACACACAGACAGCTGCCCCTTAGAGTGACTCTGCTGGACAAATGTTTTTATTTTTCCATCATGATGAGATTCTTAAAACCAAAGCTACAGTGATGTTTTCTAATGACCATTCCAACTTAGGCTGGAATTAAAACTATAAAGTTGAAGTCATGTTCTTTATCATCACTTTTATATAAACTAGTCAGGATTCCAGATTGTATTAATTCATATATTTGTCACAGGTGAACTATGAATTTTTTTAAAAAGTTGTGAAACTGTTTTCAATCATTAAAAATCACCATTGAATTGCTTAATGGTTAAAATAAAAATGATTTAGGGCCTTTTATATGCCAGACAGTATGCTAGGTAAATTTTTCATTCCTTCAATGAGCACTTATTCAGGAAGAAAAGATAGACATTTAACCACATAATTAAATTACCAGGTGATGAGTACTTTAATGAAGACCGACGCAGAGCACTCCAAAGGCATGGAGACTTGAAGGCCCATGTCTCCTGGAGGAAGAACGGAGTCAAGTGGCAGTGGGGCAAACAGATTCAGAGTTGAGACCTTAATCGAGTTGTGTGTTAATGGCTTAACTAGCAAAAGCCAATCTGGGCAGCCCAAGGGGGGAAAAAACGGTGAGATACTGGCTCTAGCTTGACAATGTGTGGGAAATAGCAAAGAATTACTTATGACTTGGGTTGCCAGATAAAAAAACAGGATGCCCATTTAAATTTATCTTAAATAAGATAAACAATGAGTAATTTTTAGTCCTATTTTGGGGCAGGATTTGGAACACACTTGTAGTAAAAAAAAATCTGGGCTTTCTGTATTTTGATTCACTAATTTTTACAACCCTATGATGGGAATGTAGAATAAAATGGTGGCAGACGGGGTAGGTCTGAAAGGTTTTGTGCACCGTCATGTGGAGTATTAACCTTATGCTATAGGGATAAACACTTTTAAACAGAGTAGCAACAAAGCAGACTTCAGAAGGATTTGAGTAAAAGGGGTATGTGAAGCCAGTAAGAAGTCACACCCCAGTAAAAGCATGGCCAGGGCCCATGCTGCCTTACAAATATCTCACCTGGAACAGACACTCGGTCACTGGCATCATCTCTAATGTGGCTAGAATGTGATGGATACTTCCTTTGCACATCACTGACATCTCTCGACTTGCTCTGCCTCAGAGGATTCTCCAGAGCTGGGAGTATTTTTTCTGGGATTTCCCCTTTTTCTGCTTCACTAACCCTATTCTCTCATTACTGCTTCTTTTCTCTTTTTCTTTTTTTTTTTTTTTTTTTTTATTTAAGTAGGCTCCCTGCCCAGCACAGAACCGCAGGCAGGGCTCGAACTCATAACCCTGAGATCAAGACCTGAGCCAAGATGAAGAGTCGGACGCTTAACTGACTGAGCCTCCCAGGTGCCCCTCACTACTACTTCTGAGCATCAACATTCTTGCTTTCAATTTCTTAGGTTCTGTTCTTGAGTTCACTTAAAGTAAGACGTTACCCTTCTCCACTTCTGTCGAAAAGCAAGGATAAATAGTCCTTGATTTATTTGCAAGCAATCTGTTTTCCGTAATGAAGTTCGAGTGTTCCCTAAAAGCAGAGCTTGGTACAGCTAGATTGAAAATCTTTATTAGTCACTGTACATGATAACTTGAAACAATCCCAAATTTTACAGTTCGTATGTGGAAGAAACATGATAGGGTCTTCCAAAATTTGACAACAATTCTGATAATTTACACAGCATCACCAACAATGATCGTGTACATGAAAGAAACTTTCTAAACTCTCATCGATAAAGGCCAAATGGTAATTAACCATGCTAGGGGAAAGACCAAATTGTCTTTTGCTTCTCTCCTATGAGGAGGTACTGCCAGGGAGACAGGGAAAGAAGTATGACATTGTATTATATATTATAGTACTACAGAGTGGTTAATTACTAAAAAATATTGTGCTATTTTTCTCAATTTTGTAGTGTATGTGGTATTTGTCAGCTTCTTTTAGAAACTGTTAGGATTTCTTCTTTTTGTAAATACTCATGTTCATCCCTAAATTTTTTATTTGTACCACTGTGTTTTTTTGACCTAAAGAAGACTGCCAAAGTAGAATATACTTTAAGCTCCACATAACCTGAATCTACTTTTGCTTATACTTTTAGTATAGAAAATGATTTTGTTCAGTATCCCCAAATAATCAACTTGGTATAGGCACTGCTAAAATCGGTGGGTTTTTTCTTTTATTTTCAAGACTATTTCTTATGGTTGCATAAACAAAAATAAATTGACACAAATATGAGGTTATCTAGGACTTAAAATTCCTTTTGTACAAGTATTAGTTTAGTTTTGTGTTTGCTTTAACTTGTTTTCAGCTTTACTGAGATATAATTGACAGATGAATTTATGAGATAATTGAAGTATATAATGTGATAATTTGATATATGTACACATTGTGAAAATATTCCTCCCATTGAGTTCATTAACACATCCATCACTTCAAATGTTTACATTTTCCCTCCTCTGCTGCTAACAGTTAAGTTCTACCCTCAACAAACTTCAACTACACAATACAATGTTATCAACTATATATCAACAATGAACTGGCTCAGAACATTTCAAAAATTTTTTCTTAAGGAATGATGGTTTAAATAATCCCTGAGGGTTTTATATTTGGTCTGCCGCCATTAAATTCAGGTGATCTCATAATTACTCATCATGCAACAGGTTGTAACACGTAAAGTAACAATTTAGAGGCTGGTATAGAACAGCCGAGAATAAAAGTTTAATTTTTATGCACCATTTCTTCAGGAAAACACATCACGGGGGGAAATAGCCTTGAGTAAGTTCAGTGAGGGTTGCCATTTAGTTAATTAACTTAGCCATTTTCATTAGCAGGCACAATATTGACTTTAGAATAATGTCTGCTTAATTTCCTTCAAGCAATGAATATGTATGAAACATTGTTAAAGGTAAAGTAAAAATTAAGACAATATTAGGTAAAAAATAAAAATTAAGTTACTGAATTATGTCAGAAAATTACATGGAGTACATTCCGGAACTTACATTCAATTGCAGTATGTCCTTCCAAACTTTTAAGATATGACCTTGGCATACACACATTATTTCAGCTGCTTAGTACAGGATTTGTAGTAATCTCCATTTTATAAGAAAGTGTATTTCTAAATTGGTTGGAGAAGACTAAAACAATGCATAAATCTAATGCACTGAATATAATTTTCTCCTTCAATTGACAATCTAGTCTTCTGAAAAAACAGGCATACTTTAACCTTTTTTGGCCATATTCATTTTATGTGCCTTCATGTTAGAATAAATAAAATCAGCAGACTCCTATTGATTTTTGGAGGGAGAATTCTCATCTATAAGATTGAAAGAAAGTGAAGTCCATCGAAGTCAACTGATGAACAAATATGTTATGAAAATTGAAGAAAGTAATAACATAAACATAAAGGGTAAATCTAAATGTGTTTCTGAAATGTGGCAATATTTTTCAAATCTGGATTTTGTGTCCCTAACAGTTAAAAGATAGGAGGGCCTATAAAATCATTTTTAATTAATTTTAATGTCAATAAACATTCCATAGTGCAATGATCTTCTTAATCACAATGTTCTTAACCAGAGCCCATAGCAGAATCAATTGGGTAAGGGTTTTTATTTTGCTTTGTTTTAATATGCATATCTAAGCTCCAAACCAGAGAATTGAATTCAGCAAATGCGTAATGGAGTCCTGATGTCTATATCTAATTTTTATATTTATAATTTGTAAATAGATGCCTGGATCCCAGGAGTACACACATTCCTGCTGCATTCCACACAAACTGGAATGGCTATTAGTAAGTCAATTAGACTATTTCTGTTAACTTTCCGTTCCTAATCTCAATTTGCTCTCACCCCGAATTTACGAAGTTTAAAACTTGAGTCAGGTGCAGTGTAGTAAAACAAATAACTTCAGAGGCGAGAGGCCTCAGGTTAATGATCTACTTTACCACTTCAGAAGCTATGGGTTCTCAGTTGTGTTGGGGAACTTCTCTTAAACCCATTTCCTCTTGTGTATAACAGAGCCCATAATTCCTGCACATCGCAGTTCCCACATGTAATTCACTCCAGAGTCTCCCTTTATCTTGCATCATAAATAATGTCTCTTACATCCAAGTCTTGCCTTTCACGGTCCCAGAGCAGGAGGCTAGCTCAAAGCCCCAATCGCCTGGGCTGTCGGAAAAAATCTCAATCTGGTTTGTAAACCTTTAGTCTCTACCTGCTGTAATTCAACCTCTGCATTGCTATCAGATGGAGTTTCCGAAAATAAAAGTTAATTCTTAACGAGGAGTTCCTCCCCTTTAGATAGATTTACCAGGCTTTCTTGCATGTGCACAGAGGGAAAGGGCCAACTACCCATGCTCCTCCAAAGATTCTGATGTGCTCTACCCGAGAGATATACCACCTGCTCAGCAGAGCCAAAGCTTTCCATCATGAACTGGTTATTTGGGGAAAATAATACAGATCACTTAGCTCCCTGAGATGGGCTGATGCTAGGAGCAGTTGGGTCTATTCTCCTTAATGGGACAGAGTTGTGCTCACTAGTCATTAATGACCACCATGGCTCTTACTCAGAAGATAAAGATTCAAGGTCCCTTAGCTTGGCAGATAAATATTTCCAAACTTTGGCCCAAATGTGCCTTTCCAATTTCTAACAGAATCACCTGAATGTATTCAGGTGCAATCCTACTGTAATATTTTGTTTATAATTTTTCCACCTGGATCAATCTTTCCTCTTCCCTTGAGTGCTTAACATAACAATAAAAAATTATTAAAAAAAACCCAAAAACCTACCTCAGACTGGAACAGCGTCTGCATGAAAGCTTCCCTGAACGCTGGGCTCAAAGGCCGCTTGGCTATCTCTGTAGTATATTTGAGAAAATATTTGCCTGTCCTTGGACATCTCCTGTATTACTGTTCTCTGTTACTATCTCAAGTCTCCACAGGATTGTCTTGGCAGCTAGACTAAAAGATCATGGCAAGCTCACAGAGGGCCAGAAGGTTACTCTGTCTTCTACCTCACTGTAATCCATACTCTTTTTAAGTATCCAGGTAGTCTGGTATCATGCACATAATAAACATTCAATTACTTATTGAACGGCTAAACTCAATGTTTTACTTTTCTAATGACTTCATTCTGAAAACTAGTATTTCTGTCAATCACCAATCAATCAACCAACTTCAAATTAACTCCTCTTCATTAGAGAGGACTAGCATTCTTAGTAGCAAAGTGGTGATTATTAACACTGGCAACCTGATAAAATATTCACCCCTTAATTGCTGGCCTCTGAGGTTAATTTTTTAAATCTCTTTTAATATGCAAAGTTCAGTGAGAAAGTGAACACTGTGGGCACTTGGCAACATGCTGATCTTAAACAAAGTCGGTTAACCTTGCTGAACCTGGATTTCTTTTTCTGCACAAGAGAGGCAAAATCCATCTCCCACAACTTTTTGTGAGACTCAAATGAGCCAAAGCGTGGGAAGTATGGTGAAATGTATCCTGGCTTATAAACTGTGAAGTTATGGAAAATTCTGGAGATGAATGCACGGGCAATACCACAGCTGATGAGACCAGTGTGTTAAGGACAGGCACAGCAATGTAAGGGCAGTATTCATTTGCTGAGTAGGTGATGGAAATTAGTTAACACTCAAATTTTGCTACTAATAAAAAAAAATTTGCTAATAAACGTGCTGCCAGAAAACAGGTTTTCACACCTCAATTAGTCAATAATAGTTTGTTGAGAATCTTGTAGGTATCAAGCATTCCACTAAAAGTCCAAAAGAAATTCCAGAATCATATCCCTTACTACTTCTAGTTCTGCGTCCACGTTGTTTTCCATGTCAGGTGTGTGAAATATACTCAAAAGTGATTTTGGCCCCTTCAAGGTTTTTGTTTGCTTGTTGATTAGTTGGTTGGTTACATCGGGCAGAGGTTTTGAATCAAAGCCTATTCCCGGGGCGCCTGGGTGGCTCAGTCATGATCCCAGGGTCCTGGGATTGAGCCCCGCGGCTGCTCTGTGCTCGGCAGGGAGCCTGCTTCTCCCTCTTCCTGCTCTGCCTGCCGCCCCCCGCCCCCCCCCCCCCCCCCCCCCCCCGGCTTGCGCTCTCTCTGACAATAAAATCTTTAAAAAAAAAAAAAAAGCCTATTCCCAACAAAACAGAATAATTCAATTCTAAGTAAGACTTAATCTAATTTCTTCTACACAGAGACAAATGCCCAGGTTATTACTTCTCTCAATACTGTTTATGCCATTGTTTATCTACAGCAATGCTGTCCACTAGAAATATAACGTAAGCCACCCGTGTAATTGTCAATTTTCTAGACATTAAAAAAGTTTAAAAAAAGGCAAATTAATTTTAATAATATACTCTTAAAATTTGATATAGACTGTTACGGTTTCAATCTGCATTCAATATAAAAATTACTAGTGAGATATTTTATTTTTAAACTACAGTTGTGGTATCTGGTGAGTACTGTACACTTATACCACATCTCAATTTGGACTAGCCACATTTTTCAAATTTTTATTTAATTTTCAGTTAACGTACAGTGTAATATTAATTTCAGGTGTACAATATAGTGATTCAACACTTCCATATGACACCTGGTGCTCGTCACAAGTGCCCTCCTTAGTACCCATCATCCATTTAACCCATCCCCCTACCCACCTCCCCTCCCATAACCATCTGTTTGTTCTCCATAGTTAAGAGTCTGTTTCCTGGTTTGTGTCTCTTTTTTCCCCTATGTTCATCTGTTTTGTTTCTTAAATTCCACACATGAGTGAAATCATATGGTATTTTTCTTTCTCTGACTTAGTTCGCTCAGCATAATATCCTCTAGTTCCGTCCACGTCATTGCAAATGGCAAGATTTTATTGGACTAGCCACATTTCTAGTGCTTATGTGGTCGGTAGTGGCTATCATATTGGACAGCACTGATGTAAAAGTAAAAGTTGAAGGCTTTGTCTGAGTTCTTATTCAAATAAAAAACTGTTAAACTTCCAACAAATATGAATTTTTCCTCTCAGTTTTTTATTGTGATTGCTTTTCCCTCAAGAACATTTGAAATGTTATAAAACCAGCTGTGTTAAACATAATGAAGTTGTCTTCTGAAAACATGGAAGATGAGAATCACTGTCACAGTAAATAGTATCCCATGCCACCCTCACTTCAAAGTGGTAACCTAGTTGTTTAAAAAATACAGATTAAAATTCTCCTGTGAATAGTGAAAGCAAATGTGAGTATAAATCTCTATTTATACAAGTGGAATGTATATTTAAAATTACATTATAGATTAGAAATACAGTTCTACTTCTGTTATATTTTGACATTTCTATTTGCAATATAACTTCATCAACAGAAGTCGAGCTCTTCAAGAATATAGTAAGGATTTTCGTTACTAGAACAAATTACTTCAACATAGAGTTCTTAACATGAGAGCATAAAAATTTTTTCAAGGATATCCTTAAGTTTCACTAGGGCATACTTGTCATAATACCCTTAAGAAAGAAACTGGCATTTCATGGCCATTTATTTTATAAAAGAAAACATCATATACTAAATTGGAGAGTTTAAATTAGCATGAGAAACTCTGCTTGAAAGCCAGACGAATTTGAATCACCTATATTTTGAAGCCTCAGTAGTTTCTGCCCCATAGTATCTTAAGAGAAAATGTGTCATAATCCAATGCAAATCTTGCTTATGACAACCTAGCTTCCCCTAATCTCATACACTTTTCAAAACCTGGAAGGATCAATTTCAATTTCTTAAAATATTATTGCACACAAAGGCTTATGTTAAACATTTCCCTGATGCTAAAAGTGGTGTATGTACAAACATAAAAAGGTATCTTTTGGGAGAATCCTAAATTATTTGCTGTATTTTCAAATGCCAACAGGGAGAGGGAAAGAATCTATGGTGGCAGAGTCTAAAATGGCACCCAGTGATTCCCACCTCTTGTACTATGCCCTTGAGGAATCTCCTCCCCTGGAGAGTAGGCAAGATCTGTGCCTTAATTTCTAACAAATAAAATAGGTCAAAGATGATAGGGTGTCACTTTAGGCTACACAACCTTGTGATTTCTGTCTTGCTATCAGTCTGTCTCTTACTGGCTTTGATAAGACCAAATGCCATTTTGGAGAGTCACACATGGCAAGGAACTGAGGCTGGCTTCAGTCAACAAACTGAGGCCTTCTTTCCAACAACCCATGGGATGAATCTTGCCAACAACCATGTGAGCATGGAGGCAGATCTAACCCCAGTTCAGTTTTCACATGAGACATCAACCCTGGCCGACACCCAGAGTGGAGCTTTGTGAGAGACTACTCTATAGCAGAGGATTCAGATAAATCATGCCCAAACTCCTGACCCACAGCTAGCTTGAATTCCTTAAAAAATGTATTTTAAGTCACTATATTTGTGCTAACTTGTTATGCAGAAATAGATAATACATAATCCTATAAACTTTTGAAGAGGCAAATAACATATATGTAAATAAAATGGCAGTGATAGTGTATGATTTTCGATACAGAAGTATTGCCAATGTAGGAAAAAGCCATATTTTAATGAATAACTGGGAAATTGCAGCTAGTTTCAAAGTTCCAATTTCAGAAAGATCAAATATACATTCGGATGAAATGGGAACACCATTAAGTTTTCATGTGCAGGCTCACACTTCTGACATTCATTCTCAAATTTTAAGCAGAACAACGATAAAGATAAATAATATTGTCAATCTTCCAGTTTTACTTTAGCATTTTGCATTTGAAAAAGACAAGATATCTCGGTGTTGTTGCTACTTCAAATGGTCTTTCAAAAACCTTTGTACAACTTCATGTAGATGTGAATGCCAAAACCTGTTAAGCCTTTTGAATAAAATGATGCCTCAGAATCACGAGACGTTTTAAACTTAGTTCTTTGGGGTATTCTTATTTTCTTTATTTTCCACGTTAAAAAGATGGCTTGTATTGAACTGTTTATTAAAACACATGTTAGAGGTAAACCTTGTGAGAGAATGGGAAGAAAGTGGAGAATGGTCTACCTTGCTCACTTCAACGAGTAAGGGTGTAGTTGCTAGTAAAAGATGACAGATTTCAGATGAAAGAGAACAGAAGTTACAGGGAGAGGGAAGGGATCAAGAGCAGAGATGGAAAAGACAGCAAAGGGGATTAACATGTTTTGAGAAGATGAGATGGAAGAGTGGGGGAAGAAGAATATAATACGGAGATTGAGGTGCATGTCCTGTTATAGAACATGGAGATGGTGGAAACATGTTGGAATTCACTTCTGGGAACTGTTGAGGAATGCACAATTTAAAAGTGGAAAAAAAAATAGTTCGATGCCCTTCCATTTAAGGGATGAATTTGAGGTTTCGATGTGCATGAAAAATTATAAAAGTAATTTTAAAATGATACATACGATTGTAATTTTCTGAAACTAAATCAGTATTTTTTTCACAGTCGAAACTCCTTTTTATAAAACGCCAATGGAGACTTACAGCAGATCTTACAGATGGTTTTTAACAAATTTTCTGAGAAATTTATTTTCTTCTGATTTTCCCCCTTATTTTTTCATCAAATTCTGCACTTCCATCTAAGACAGATAGAAACTGTGTCTCTCTAGAACGTTTTGAAAGTAAAAGAGAATTCTCTTATATTGCAATGAATGGCATAGCCCTTGATAACTGAGGAGAAATATGCATTTAATTGCAAATTGTCTTAAAAGACTATATCCATTTTATCATTATTTTGGCATCACAATAAACACATTCTTATTCAAATTTAGTAAAACAGTACAGTGAACTCCTCCAGAGGTCTCGAGTAATGTGAGTTTTCTATTCGTCACACACAAAATTAATTGTACTTCCTTCACTAAGCAGCTCCATTGTTTGCAGTAACATCAGGCAATCCACCCCCCAAACTTACATTTTACCTTATGCCCATACCTACTTTTGTTTATAATCTCCATTTTAGGTCCCTATCTTAAGCTCAGACCTCTAAAATAGGGCATTTACTCTGAATTCCATTTCCTTCCCTGGTTGTGGTCCTATTTTATTGGGAACTCAAAATACAAAAGATACAGAAACAGAAAAAGTCAGAAAAGGGAATCAACATTCTTTCATCCTAACAGAACATAAAGTTGAAAAGCAGTGATACAGAATTCTGGTTCAACTGATATCCACAGTCACCCCCTAAGGATCTGCATATAAAAAGGCACTTTTCTTCATTTGGGTCTCCCCAGAAATAAACACTGTAGCAAGATTTTGAACTTGAGTAATTTCAGGATGTGATCCTAGACATATCAATGGGGTGTGGAAAAGCAAAATAAAGAAAACAGCCAATAAAACAAATCACCAATGTGGGCAATCAGAAGCTTAACAATGGCTGGGAGCTCCAAGTGCAGATACAGGAAGCAAAACTTTGGAGTGATCGTATCTGAAGGGCAAGAGGGCGGGGTAGTTATCCACGAACTGCTGCTTTAAAGGGGCCTTACTTCCTCTGCTCTTCTGCCCTGTCCCAAGAACAAGCAGAGAGAGCACTAAGCAAAAAATCCCAAATGCTGATAGTTGGAAATCAGACAGCATGTATAGGAAAGCAAGTGCTGGAGGGAAAGGCGTGGTGGCACTGACAGTATCTACCATAGCAAAATGTATTTTTCATTTAAATGATCTTTACAACTTGCCTGATTTGGAAACCATTGATATAATGCCATGATCACTACTCAGTTCGATTAATTGGCAAAAAAAATCAGGGCCAAACAATGTTATAGATATTAATTGGTTACCTTTTTCAATCCATTCACCCCTCCCTCCCTCCAATCTCCCCTCCCCCAGCCTTTTTTTCCTTTGGGGGGCTTTCTACCTACCCACCTTCACTGTGTTGCAGCCACAGTGTCTGGTTTTGAAATTTAATCACTTCTGGCTGTGGCAATTGGGTCTGATTTAGCTCAGCAATGAGCATGTGACCTAATTTGGGCCAATGAGTTTCAAGGAGGTCTTTCTTGGATGCTGTGGGAAAGAATGTCCCCAAAGAGAGGGGCTTTTGCAAAAGTGGGCCCTGAAACTCTGCAGGCAATTTTTGTCACCGTAAGGGGAGCCATATGAAGCTGACAGGTCATCAAAGAAAGGCAGACCCCAGAGAACTCTGAAAAAAAAAAAAAAATGGAACCCTGATGACTTCTATTATTTAAACCAGTTAGAGACAGCTTTTTCTGTCAGTTGCAGCATTGAGAGTACTACACAATACATCCATTGAATCAGTTACCTGTGGTGGTATTAGTGAGGACTAATCCTCCACCAAGTATCACAGAAGGTGAAAATTCATGCTATTTTAATATAATTAATTTTATCATCTTACTCTTAGAAAATTTCTTGGTTAATATTAACAACTAATACTTATCTTTCATTTTTCTAATGCCTATAATCCATATTTTGTAATCCTATTATGCAAAATAATGTGATACAGTAATAGTTCAATCGTTATGTTCTGCAAGAGATTTTTAATTTGCAGTTTTAGAATAGAGCTTTACCACGGTGCAAGTGTGTACTATTTTGAGTGGATGCTGGTGAAAGAAAAGGTTAACTTGATAGTACCTGCTGTGCCTACATTGGCAAATGGAAAGAAATTACACAGATGGTGGCATTTGCCTGAGAGTTTAGTGCCAGGGGGGTGTCCTCAGCAAAGATACAGAAATGGGATAGAATTTCTATTTTCCTAAAGCTATGGATAAAGATTTATTGGAAAAAAGTACTTTCCTACCTAAACTATAAAAATTGCCACCACTGATACAACATCAACAATCATCAATCCATTTAATTGTACTGAGTGATCCCTTAGTACACTCCAGGTTAGCAAGAAATTCAGCTTTGTTCTAGACTGCTACTGGGTAGTCTTAGGTTATTTTCCTTCTAACAAAGCAAAGTACTCAGAATAATACCTGACACATAGTAAACTATCAATAAATGTTACCTATCATTACCCAACACAGACAGAATGCCTTAATTCTCTTAGGGAGTGGGGAAGACTCCAAAACAGGATTTTTTTCTCTGGACAGTCTGGTGCAGACTTGGTATGGATATATAAAGAAATAAAGGAATGCTACAAACTGAATGCCTGACATACATGAGGTAGAAAGTAATGAATGTAGTAAAAGAAATATTGCTGGGGGGCTTAAGGGTAACAGGAAGGCAAGATGAGTCTTGGGCTTCAAGGAGGTGTGGGAGAGTAGTCAGATTTGGAAATCTGTGGTATAAGGAGAAGGAAAAAAGGTAGACATTCCTTGAGAAGGTGGATGGACCAGGCAGGGTAGGACAAGCATGGAAGAGCACCGAACAAACAGGGGGAACACCGGGCAATCTCACTGGAATGGCAGCCCAAGTGAAAATGACCAGTGGGAGAAAATACTGGAAGACTGCTAGAATTGGGTAACATAGGGTCTGGAAAGCCTGGACGAGAAGACAAATTTACCAAGGAACTTTTGCCCTTGATGAACCCTCCACATCCCCCAAAGTGATATAAAGCTTGTTTGCCTGGGATTTTGTGACTAGTAGAGGCTTTTGTTAGAGTCAACCAGGCAGTGCAGAACAGTGTGCTGCTGGATTCACAACAGAGCTAACATTCTTACTAATGGCACGTCTGAAGGGCTTGAGGGGAAGGTTTATTAAGGCAGAAGCTTATAGTGTGTTACTGGTTTCCAGCTTTGCCACTGTCTGAAAAACTATTTCATTTCTTCAGTCATGTAGGAATACTACTAAAAAACTAACAATACCACATATTTGTTGGTGTTTTACTATGTAATGGGCATGACTCTAAGCTTACAAGTGCTACACTTCAGTCCATTTTTGTCCCTATGTTCAAATGAGGAAACTGAGACATGTAGAGACCAGACAGCTAGTAAAGAATATCTGGTAGGCTGTTATTTGGCATCCTCAGTGAATAGCGCCTGCCAGATTTCAAGTTTATGCATAGTCCACTCTCCCTTTGACTGAGCTTGGCCGTATTCCTCAGCTTTGGCCAATGGGATATTAACAAGTGTGCTGCAAGCAGAAGCTTGAAAAGTACTTGAACACTTCTATTTGTTCTTTTGGAGCTCTTCTTCATGGAGTCCAACCATCAAGCTATGAGGAAGCCCAAGCAACCACATGGAAAAGACCAAGCAGAGACAAACTGAGGATCCTGGCCAACAGCCGCAGCCGAGTTCCCAGTTGGCAACCAGCAACACCTGCCGATCCTGTGAGTGGGGCCATTTTGGACTTTGCAGCTTTCCCAGTGCCTTAGTTGACAACATGTGAAGCAGAAGAAAGCCTTAGTCAACTTGCAAAGTCATGAGAAATAATAAAACTTTGTTGTTTTAAGCCATTAACTTTTAGGGTAAGTGGTTATATAGCATATGTAATTAGAACAAAGTGAAACCAAAATTTGAATCAGGCAGGCTAGTAACAAGTAGAACTATGCAGAAATAATAAACAAAGCCTTGCAGAATTCCATTTTTAAAAATTCTACGTTAAAATAAATATCCTATGTTGCCAATACCAGCCTATGTGATGACTCCTGGGCTCTCTCACCTTACTCCACGGCTCTCCCTCTTTCCTACTTGTAGGTGAACATGCACAAAATCCTCTCTCAGGAACAAAGAAAGACCTCCTTACATTTATGGATATCATCACCACTCCTCCCACGTTTTAATTAGCACCAAACTGTAGGAAAATAATGATGTAAATTGTTAGTGGAAGTAGTGGCCTGTCTCCCCCAGGATGAATATAATGACCCTGGGCCCTGGTGAAGAGTAAGTCAGTGATAAGGTCAGCACCCTGGTCAGAGGTAGAAGAAGAGAAGAAAAACCATATAAACTTTTTTTAAGTATCCAGGGAAAGGCTGCCCTTAACCCTGAACAGTTTGGGTAGGAGTATCCACAACTAGGGAACTCAAGTGAGTTCTCCCCGCCAACCCAAATATTATCTATTATGTGTTTCTCCAATTGTTATCTGAAACAACAATTCCTTCCTCTTCTGGAGTGTGTCAGGCCCCCTGTTATATGTTCTCACACTGTCCCTTTTTGTGTCATCACAATCTGAACTAAGCAATTCTTTCTTAGATGGTGGGGTTATGCAGAAAGCAACCTTATTGTTTCTCATCTCTGCCCTCAAAGAAGCTCTATTCTTCTTAGCTTACATTTGAAATCCCAGTCTGGAGCGTGGGGGAGAGGAGGGAGGTGGGAAAGCAGTGGAGTTACAAACTGGGTCTTACACAGGTAGTTCAGTATTTATTGTTGTCTTTGGGCCAATTTTTGCTCTACTATTATGATTTGGTTGTGAGAGAAGGAGATGGCATGACTTTCACTTTATAGGTCGTTGCACCATGAGGAGTCACATCTGGATCTGATGAAGACAGTTCAAAACCCAGCGACAACGGATCTTTGAGCTGGATTCAGGAAGTGATCTCTTGGTGACTTCTTCTGGGGAAACAATGAATGTGTACTATTGGTGAGAAAGAGTACATAGATCTTTGGGTGATTATTGTGGTGATCTTTCAACGCAGCACTATACTGACAACAGCATAGCTGTATTGATTGGTAGCCAGGGTTCCTGGAATAACTTTTTAGAGCAGAGACTATGTACCCAGGCTGGGCTTTATGTGAAAAAGATACAAATGTCTACATTGCTTGAGCCACTGAAATTTGGGGTCTCTTCATTATCGTAGCTCAGCCAATACCCTAACAAAAATAAAAATAAAATGAGAACAGCTGCATTTATAATTATATAGTTTTAATGTTTGTCTGCTCCCACCAAATGTAACATACATAAACATAAGTGTCTGTCTTGTTCATTATTCTATTCTTCTTCTCTAGCATAATACTTATCGTATTGGAGGCCCTTTGTAAATACTGAATATATTAATAAATGAATGTTCCTACCCTCCTAGGATTTGGCATAAAGTATCTTTGAGGATCCTTGTGACTCTCAGACTGCTGGCTTTTCAGAGTGTTGATCTTGAGCTAATATTATTTGAGAGTCAGGATTAGTTGATTAGAAGTCTGAATATGTAGGAATGTGTCCTATTTTACTTTTGAGATGAGTAAGAAACCCGACAGATTTCAGACTATGGTAGACTGTGCACTGATGACCTCCCTGTATGCACATCGCTTTGCAATATGACATTTTTAAAGTTCCTGTCCTTAAGTGGTGCAGCCTATTTCCCTAAGCCTTGAATCTGGACTGGCCTTGTGACTTGCTTGGCCAGCAGAAAGTGTTAGAAATGACAGTGACTCAGTTCCGAGCCTCGGCCTTAAGAGGACCTGTTCACTCCTGCTTTCTTTATTTGAATCCTATTTTCTGCATGAGAATAGGTCCAGCCTAGCTTGCTGGAGGATGAGAGATCATACGGAGTACAGGTGAATCATCCCTGCTGAGCTCACCCTAGAGAAGCCAGCCCCCGGCGAGACAACCCACCAGCTGACTGCAAATGCACTAGTGGGTTCTAGCAAGCTCTTCTTGGCTTCTGATATACCAATAAAACAACCTAGCTGACAAACAGACTACGTGCAATTATAAAGGTTATCATTTTTAGTCAATGAACTTTAGGACTCAATAACTGGTATTTTGGGGAAGGCCAGAAATGGCAGTAAGTCTTGGTGTTCTTAAATAATACGAGAGTCCTAAATCTTCAATAATACCAGAATCCTAAATCTTAAAAAATACTGATTTTGATTATGTAACTGAAGGCAGGCTCAATGCTTTGCAAAGGCACCTGTACAAAAATTCATAGTAAACTAATGAAGATAACCACTAAAGAAGGGATTTTAGATCTTTATTAGAAGATTTAATACCAGCTAGTATTTATTGGCTATATACTCTGTTACCAGCCATTGCCCAAAGCAGTGAAGGAAGGGAAGAAATACCTTGACTTTTCCCCTCTCCCTGCTCTCTAGTCTCCTGCCAAGGCCTCCCAATGGCTAAATCTATGTAGAAGCTGGCGGTCAGAAAGCCTGGGGAATAAGGTGGCCAGAGGTGAGCTTCGCACAATATACAACATAGGAGGGGAAGGAACTGGAATGGACCTGAGATCACAGGATCTCTTCTCCCACAGGAGAAGAGCCTATGTGGGTTATGAATCTCCAAAAGGTCTATGTTTCAAAGGTATAAATGAGTTGGATGTGCTCATGTCTTCTGTTAAAGTTGACTCGGTATCACCTGGTGTTGGACAGATGTGCTTCCCACATACCAAGAGACGACAATTTTTAGGAAAAGCCTCACCAGTATCTCAGAATACGATGCTTGAATCTTCCAATGTTTGGGACTTGTGGTCAACTCACACACAGATTCCAGACATCAATTCTTTATACTCTTATTACTTAAAGTGTGGGTCAAGTTCTAGGGCACTAGCATCACCTGGATGTTTTCTGGGAAAACAGAATCTCAGATCATCTATGAGACCCAGTGAATCAGAAACTTAACTTTAACAACATCCCTAAGTAATTCATTATGTTAAAGTTGAAGAAATGCTGCTCTACATGATGGCACACAGACCTTCTCTTCCTTACCACCAGTATGAGAATTTTACGTTACCTATCTTGTAACAGAAATAATTCTTCCTAACAAAGTATTATAGTACATACTGTGTCCTTAGCTCCTCACTGAATCCAGGGAGATGAGCAAACAAGCCTCACAGTGCATCACCACTGTAAAAATGGTGGGAGAGTTAAAAAATGGGAAAGAGAGTTAAAAAAAAAACACAAACAAACAATGATTTAAATAAGTGGCCTATAGTTAGGCGTTAGGGAGGGGTAGACCTGTATTGGGACTAAGTTATTAACTGCAAGGTTTAGTGATCTTTCCAGGACTGAGGTGAGGTATGGAGGGTGGGAAGATGGAGCAGGGAGAGTCACTGCACAAACCATTATGATATTTGAGGCCACATTTGGAAGTAACCACATATGAAGTAAGTGAGAAGTTGCAAAGGGGCATCGCATCTTAGGAGAACTGATTCTTCAAAGGAGAAGTGATTATTTAATCCAATTGCATTCCAGCTTCAGTATAAACAATTTAACACGTTAACATCAATATCTTAATTATTTTAGTACTTAACAATTGTTTTCATCTGCACTGAAACAGTACCAAACCTTAACCACTATCTTTTCTATTAATCTTCCTGTTTTCTGGGTTGTGTTTTATTTGTTGCCAATAAATGAGCACCCATACAGAACCTCCAAACTAATTCTCTCTCCCTTCACCAGCATCATCACTGATTGTAGCAGAAAGATACACATCGCTGATATGAACAAAACAATAAAGTAGTTTTAAAGAGATAACAGCATTGGTCTAGGATTTGTAACCACAGTGATGGCAAGCAACAAAAGCTATCTTCATGAGAGTCACTTGAATTGTGACTGAGTTGCAGATTTTTATTCTTTGTAAACATTTAAGTAAGTCCAAGCATTATTATCCTATTCAAAACTGTTGATGTCACCCACATCATGAACAGGCAGAATGTGTCACCTTCATGAGGAATTTATTTTTCGACTACGTTTAAGGTATAATCATCAGCCATAGGTTGCCCATAGATTGCAACTATCAGGACAAATGGAATTTTCTCAAAATATCCTTCTGATGACTTTGGTTTCTGGCCTATTTCCTGGTCCATCTCTTTCCTCCACACTTGGCCAACCATGCCAAAGATGGACTATACTTTTTCCAGTGATAACTGGAAATGTTCACAAATTATAACTGCACCATCCAGTTCAAATACTTTTACTTTTAGAGCAGAACAGATTGATTTTTTTTCCAACAACAAACAATGAAATAGTCTCTTCAATTCTCCAAATTAGTTCTAATATCAGTAAGTAAATTAAAAGGCAGCAAAACAAAGTTTGTCCGTCAGGTCCTTCTCAGTCCTTCATAACCCATATAAGTGGCCTTGTCCTGAACTATAAGGGGGATAAATGAGGGGAACGCTGACTTTGGCATCCAGCTTACCCTCGGTTAATCTAGCTCATCCTTCTCAGCTGACACGAGACAGAAATAACATCAAAGGCTGATAAACTCTTTCCTGCAAACCTAGGGTTCCATGGTTCGCTGGCCTCAGCCCTAATCTATCAATCCATTTTCTACACAATAAAAGGTAAGAAACACATTACAGATTGGTTATAAGCCCTGGCAGGTGGTCTATGACAAAAATGAAATACATTAACCAACCCTTCACTCAGTGTCCCTTTTCTAGAGTTTGAAGCAGTAGGGGTCAGCTGACATGCAGATAGTAGCCAGGATTTAGTATTAAATCCTTTTAGGTACATATATACACTCACACATCTTGTGGTATAAGTGTAAAGCCTTGACAGAAAAGTTCATTTTTGGTATGATTCTGATCTTTTATACAAATAGCACTGTTATTTTATTTTTGCATTACTTATTGGCTTTGTACACTAAGTAATAAATGAAACTGGTTAGAATTTACAATCTGTGCTCTTAAATACTGCTTTAATCTTCACTTCCTATTCAATGTCAGTTTAAGGAGTTGGTATATAAAAGCCTCCATTTAATGCCATTTCAAGATTACTATATTTTTAGAAAGAAAGGCAATCCCTTTAAAAGTCTCAGGGTTGACGCTGTATAATCTAGTCGCTACAAAGCAAAGGCACTACAGAAACAAGAGGAACAAGTTTTTACATTAGCAAAATCTCTTTTTATTATATCATTTCTTCTTCTTTCTAAAATTCATTGCTATAGGGCAAACACCTTTGTACTAATAAAGGACTTACTTCAAGAATGTTACACTGAAGGTCAGAGTTATGAAATGTTTCTCTTTTTATCCTCATTGTACTTTTCTTCATTTTAAATTCATTGTGAACAGGAAAGAAAGTTTGCCAAGATTAGTCACATCTGTTTTTAATCTGAAATTAGTTTACCTTTTTAATGAAGTCTGGTCCACAGCGTATTGAAATGACAAATTTTCACACTCATTGCACCCTATCAATAGTATGTCTATAGCCAAAAATACAGTTTTAATATGGAAATGAGTTGTTGCACCAGTATCAGTGCTTTACAATGCATGCTGGATTTTTGTTTGTTCATATTTTTTAAAAAATAGCATTGCACTGAAATGAACAAATTATCATCTAGTATTACATTGAGGTTTCCTAACAGAACATTTCATGGCTCCAATGAAACTTTCTACAAATGGTTTCTCATCACTCCACCAAAATGGGGGAACCAACATCAAGAGTGGAGGTAGGAGAAGGGTGTGGGGAAGCACTGTGGAGGTTCACTTATGCTCTGTCTGGATTTCTGGGTTAAAGTCAGGAACGTTGATGGATCTCAAAGATGCCCAGTGTTAAATAGGTCATCTTAAATTATGCACATGCAGAAGAATGAAACTGGACCATTTCCTTACACCACACACAAAAATAGACTCCAAATGGTTGAAAGACCTAAACGTGAGACAGGAGTCCATCAAAATCCTAAAGGAGAACACAGGTAGCAACCTTTTCGACCTTAGCCGCAGCAACTTCTTCCTAGAAACATCGCCAAAGGCACGGGAAGCCAGGGCAAAAATGAACTATTGGGATTTCATCAAGATAAAAAGCTTTTGCACAGCAAAAGAAACAGTCCACAAAACCAAAAGACAACCGACAGAATGGGAGAAAATATTTGCAAATGACATATCAGATAAAGGGCTAGTATCCAAAATCTATAAAGAACTTATCAAATACCCAAAGAACAAATAATCCAATCAAGAAATGGGCAGAAGACATGAACAGACATTTCTCCAAAGAAGACATCCAAATGGCCAACAGGCACATGAAAAAGTGCTCAACATCGCTCGGCATCAGGGAAATCCAAATCAAAACCTCAATGAGATACCACCTCACACCCGTCAGAATGGCTAAAATTAACAAGTCAGGGAACGACAGATGTTGGCGGGGATGTGGAGAAAGGGGAACCCTCCTACACTGTTGGTGGGAATGCAAGCTGGTGCAACCCCTCTGGAAAACAGTATGGAGGTTCCTCAAACAGTTGAAATTAGAGCTACCGTTCGATCCAGCAATTGCACTACTGGGTATTTACCCCAAAGATACAAATGTAGGGAACCGAAGGGGTACGTGTACCCCAATGTTTATAGCAGCAATGTCCACCATAGCCAAACTGTGGAAAGAGCCAAGATGCCCATCGACAGATGAATGGATAAAGAAGAGGTGGTATATATACACAATGGAATATTATGCAGCCATCAAAAGGAATGAGATCTTGCCATTTGCAACGACGTGGATGGAACTGGAGGGTGTTATGCTGAGTGAAATAAGTCAATCAGAGAAAGACATGTATCACATGACCTCACTGATATGAGGAATTCTTAATCTCAGGAAAGAAACTGAGTGTTACTGGAGTGGTTGGGGGTGGGAGGGATGGGGTGGCTGGGTGATAGACATTGGGGAGGGTATGTGCTACAGTGAGCGCTGTGAATTGTGCAAGACTGTTGAATCACAGTTCTGTACTTCTGAAACAAATAACGCAACATATTTTAAGAAAAAAGAAAAAGAAGAAGATAACAGGAGAGGAAGAAAAGGGGAGTATGTCAGAGGGGGAGACGAACCATGAGAGATGATGGACTCTGAAAAACAAACTGAGGGTTCTAGAGGGGAGGGGGGTAGGGGATGGGTTAGCCTGGTGATGGGTATTGAGGAGGGCACGTTCTGCATGGAGCACTGGGTGTTATGCACAAACAATGAATCATGGAACACTGCACCAAAAACTAATGATGTAATATATGGTGATTAACATAACAATTAAAAAAAAGGAAAAAAAAAATTATGCTCATACTCAAAACATGAAAATGTTGGTGTTTGAAAACAATGACTACGTGGACTTCATAGCCAATGTTAAGAGAAAAATCCATCATTTTCCAATAATTCTCTCTGAAATACTAGCTGGCTATAGATAATGCAAATAATGAGATCAGTGAAATGGGAAGGCGCTGATTGAAAACCCTCTCTGCTTTCCATTAGGGCCATGTGGTGATTTTGGTGACTCTAACTTCTCTCTTTTAGCTCTTGAATTCATAATGATGGAACTTATTGCAGCTTTCTCCCCAAGAGCCATATTTATAAGTGTTTGATTAAGAGGGTGACTATTATCCAGCCTTAAAAGAGAAAAAAATCCAGCCAAATCTAAGAAAATGGATCTTCCTAGAGGACATTATGCTAACTGAAAAAAGACAGGTCAAATACACGATTCCACTTATTGAAGGTATCTAAAATAGTCAAACTCATAGAAATAGAGAATAGAAAGATGGTTACCAAGGTAATAAGGAGAGGGAAATGGGAGCTGCACAATGGGGACAGAGACTGAGCCATGCAAGATAAAAACAAAACAAAACAAAAAACAACTCCTCGAGATCTATATGGTATAATGCCTACAGTGAACAATACTGTATTACACTCTTAAAAATTTGTCTTTAAGCTCATGTTAAGAGCTCTTACTACAATAAAAGAATGAAGGTAACTCAGTCAGAACTTTGTGTTGGGTCTTTGTGTTTTTAACCTTATCCCTGATTTTATGTTAAAGCTAATACTTTTGACCAATTACAATGTGCCAGATACTGTTAAGCATTTCCCACGCACTCTCATTAAATTTTCACCACAACTATGTTCTAGTGTGACCTGAATTTTACGGATGTTATAACTGACATATGGACAGGGGAAATAAAAGTTCACATAGCTAGTAATGGGTGGAATCCATAGTCCATAAAGCCCACTACTAATCAACATGATAAACTGCCTCCTCATAACTCCTGTTTACTTTTTACTTGCTTGTAAAATGTCTGATTGACATTCCTGGCAATCCCTGAAATTTCAATAGTTTGGAAAGTTAAAAACCATGTATTATAAATGTATTTCCATTAAAGAGTGATTCATGTTGTAATAGTAACAGTCGGGGTTTTTGGACAGGCCAAACTTCTCAACTTCACTGACATGTCAAAAGAAGAGGGTGTTGCTGCTGTGAAGAACATCAGCAGTGGAAACAGTTACAGTCACTGAGTCCCGGGCCAGGCCCACCACAGAGGGCCTGATGTTTTGTTCTCACAACTGGAGTGACTAAATATACATACATACACATACATTTACTATTATAAAGTAGAACACTCATGAGAGTGAAAGAGGGAGCTATTAAAAATCATGATGGAATAACAGGCAAAATCGGGACCTGTCAGATCAAACAGAGATGTACTCAGGACACACAACCTAGTAAGAATCCTCGTCTCAGGGTGAAATTACAGGAGGCAAAGTCACGGATGCATACGTTAGAAACGTTTAACTACTATCCACCACCCCCCCCCCCTTAACGCTCAACCTCAAACTATTTAGCAATTCTAAACTGAAGAGACATAAATTGCTGAAGTGCCAAGCCCTATGAGACTCTCAATGTCCTTTAAATAAAGCGAGGCTGGGAATTGATTATGATATGAGTAGAGCAGCATGTGGCACATAGTGGTCACTCATTAGATGTTTCATGAATGAAGGATTTAATAAATAAATGTTATGATGTAATTATTAACTACATAAAGGAAACTTCCAAGATGATGGATTTCTAAGAAATCACAAGCTATATGTCATAATATAATGGTAAATAGACAAACACCATTTTCTTATATTTCTTATAAAGATGCTTTTCTTTGGTTAAAAAATGTAGTTCATATTAAAGGCAGGATTGACTGGTAACAACTAGAACTATCTATTAATCATGGTCTTTGATAGGAAATTAATCAATTGGGACAAATGTCTATTTTTGAACAAGGAGTGAAAAAGCCAAGCTTTAGCTTGATTTAATTTTCTCTTTTTCACTATCCGTATTTGTGGTAATGACTAATAATGACTAGCACTTACATAGCAAACACACCTGGAAAAGGATGAAACATTTATTTACTTGACACAAATGAAAAGAACAAATCTAAACTGTTTACTCCTCTGAGGAATACTGAGAAGTAACATGATTAGAGGTAGATATAAAATGAACTGTATCTCTGGAAATTTTGATACAGTCATTTGTATATTGCAAGTTTCACTCTATTTTTACTTTCATACTGTTTATTTTTTTTAAATAACCCCTGGAGCCCTGTGATCAATATCACTTTATTCCTCTATTAAAGCTTTTCTACATATATATGTATATTTTACATATATACATACATACATTTTAGAGAGGGAGAGAGAGAGACAAAGAGAGAGAGAGAGAATCTTAAGCAGGGTCCACACCCAGTGTGGAGCCCAACACAGGGCTCGATTTCACAACCCTCAGATCATGACCTGAGCTGAAATCAAGAGTTGATGCTGAACTGACTGAGCCACCCAGGTGCCCCTACATATATTTTTAAATGTAATTATTTTCTAGGTAAAGTGGATCAGAATTTTTTGTTATTAAAATGGACTTAACTGAAATTCATTTTTTGGCAAAATTTCTCATTGTCTTTATAAAATGTTTTAGTTTCTGTATGTACTGTTTTATAATATCTAGGCATTAACAAATTAAAATAGTTATTGTTTACACATAAGTGGCAAAATAGGATGCAAAAATTTAAATTTATTCAACAAAATGAAAATAGGTTATTATGACTATAGGAATGTGTAATATATACTATCTGTAAAATTACACCAAATATCGTAGACATTTAACTAGTTCTGAAACAACATAAACATAGTTTCCTGTGTTACCTAATCACAGATGTTCCATGATAAAGAAGGGGTTGGAAAAAAATTTGAAAATATAGCATCTACTTTTCCAAAAAGGGCAAAAAGCAAAGCAAAAACTCTCACACAGTTTCTTTAAATAAAAAGAAATCCCAGTTTTTTACTTTTAAAGGAGCATTGGGGGAAAAAAATGGGAAACCATGTTTTTTTTTTTTTCTTGTTTTTAGCCTTTTAACTGCAGAAAAATCAGTTGAACTTCACTAAAAAGTTAAAAAAACAGTATTTATTCTGGATCAACTTTTATGTTTAAATAGAGAACAATGTGTCCTCAAATAAGTCACATAACCTTTTTAGGATTCAGTGTTTTAATCTAGAAGATGTGAGAGTAATTTAGCTTCGTTAGGACCCTTCCATTTGAATAATCCCATGAGTCTACAAAATAAATGTTCCATTATTTCACCTTTAAATTAAGTATAGGAAGAATACAGTATGATTCAAAAGTGAATACTGATAAAACATATTTTGGTTCTATGTAATGGGTAGTTGAAAAAATATCTGCACGTAATGAGTAGAAAGAGCAATGAAGAATAAAGAAAGCAGGCACAAAGTGACAAAGCCAGAAAATGAAAGAGATTAGAAGGTAGAGAGTCAGAAGAAGAGAGAACAGGAAATAACGTGTCACATACACTAACCTGGGCAAAACAAAAATGACAGATATACACACAGATAAGTAGATTTATGATAGACACAGAGAGATGCCAATTCATATGCAAAGACACACATAACATGGAAATAGGAAGAGAGTGACAGTGATGGGAAGAGGTAGGAAGGGAGAATTCCCTACACACACACACACACACACACACACACACACACACACACGCCCCACAGGAGTTCAGAGAACATATAAAAAGATATGAAGAGTGATAAATATTCAAAACAATACAGAGTCAGACACGTGTGTGAGTATTACAGAGTGAGACACTTAGAAAAACACACACAGGCTAGCTTTAAAAACATTCCCATTTTGTGGATATCAAAGGTATTATTACTAAAAGACTGTAAAGGTCAAGATATGTATTAGATGAAAACAAGGATTTCACTTCATGATCCTTATCTGGGGTAGCCATAAACTTAAACCAAGGACTGTATTAACCTTTAGAGCAACATTTCCCATCTCTGCTACAAAGAGAAGCTATCCAGGTCAAGACAAGTTAACACAGTTTTGCAATGAACTCATTACAGGGTCCATCACTCCTGTAAAGGAATAACTGTATTACCTCCAATTGCTGTTTTCTTTATTCATTAATGAAACACAAAGGTCCCAAAGCAATTGCTAAATTGGCTAATATGCACGATATAGCACATTAGAGTTAGTGGGGAGAAAGGCACCTGCTGCTTGGGATTGTGACATGACATTTTTGGAGAAGCTACATGTTAAGGAATTGCCATATTTATATCCCAGCAACCCTGAATTACTAGTTACAATTATACTACTTATTAGATGGAGGAGGGGGCTACAGAATAAAAGGGAGGGGTGCCCGTTATTTATTCTCTCTAGCCTGGGAATTTGAGGTTTAATGATGATCAAGACACAGTCTCAAAGATGAGACAATCTTTCTTTACTTTTTAAAAAACTGCTGACTTGTTTACTGACTTAAATTTGGCACTGATTGTTTTCTATTCTTAATTTAAACCAAGAGGGATAGGGTGGCATAAGGACTGAGAAGAGACAATTAAGTAATTTTTATTATGACTAATGAATAAGATTAAGTTATTCATTTTATTCTTCGTATTCATTCATTCTTAATATTTGTTCTTTTTATAATATTATGATATAGTAATATAATTCAAGATGGTATTCATAGTCATAGCTTTAATTTTGTATCGTAAAAAATTTTTGACTTTTTATTCTGGTGTGGAACAGATAACACCTTGACCCATGTCCTATAAAGCTGCTACTGTATGTTTCAGAGCTTTCTAAAAAAAATTTTATTTATTTATTTGAGAGAGAGAAAAAGAGCATGAGTGGGAGGGAATGGTAGAGGGAGAGGGAGAAGCAGGCTCCCTGCAAAGCAGGGAGTCTGATGTGGGGTTCGATCCCAGGACCCTGAGGTCGTGACCTGAGCTGAAGGCAGATGCTTAACTGACTGAGCCACCCAGTCACCCTGTTTCATAGTTTAAAACAGTTCTCTTCACATTTCCTACAATTATAATTTTTGTGTTCCTATTGTGATACCAAGATGTACTGAGACATGAAAGATTTTGGGGCATCTTTCCTCCTTGTTTTCTTCTCATGGGTTTTGTTTTGTTAGTTTTGTTGATCAGATTATATTTATAAGTGAAATCATGCAGTATTTTTCTTTGTCTCATCTCACTGAGCCCAATTCCTTCAAGGTCCACCCATGTTGTCACAAATGACAAGATTTCATTCTCTTTTAATGGCTGACTAGCATTCCATTGTAAACATATATATACCACATCTTCAACTATTCATCCACTGATGGACACTTTGTTTCCATATCTTGACTACGGTAAATGCTACAATAAACATAGGGGTGTGTATGTATTTTTGGTTTAGTGTTTTCATTTTCTTCAGATAAATGCCCAGAAGTAGATGCTAGATCAGATGGTACTTAAAAAAAAATTTCTGAGCAACTTTCATATTATTTTCCATAGTGGATGCCCCGATTCACATTCCTACCAACAGGGCATTAGGGTTCCCTTTTCTCCACATCCTCTCCAACACTTGTTATTTCTTGTCTTTTTGATAATAGCTATTTTAATATGCATGAGGTGGTATCTCATTGTGGTTTTGCTTTCCATTTTCCTGATGATTAGTGATGTTGAGCATCTTTTCATGTGCCCATCGGCCATCTGTATGTCTTCTTTAGAAAAATATTCAAATCCTCTGTCATTTTTTCATTGGGTTGTTTTCTTGCTGTGGAGTTGCTGGAATTCTTTATATATTTGGGGTATGAACCTCTTATTGAATTTATGAATTGAAAACTCAGTAGGTTGCCTTTTAATTTTGTTGGGGGTTGCCTTTGCTGTGCAGAAGCTTTTTAGTTTGATGTAGTCCCATTTGTTTATTTTTGCTTTTGTTGCATTTGCTTTTGGAGTCAGATCTAAAAAATCATCAAGACCATTGTTAAAGAACTTCAGGCTTATATTTTCTTTTAGAAGTTTTATGATTTCAAGCCCCATGTTCAAGTTTTCAATCGATTTTGAATAAATTTTTGTGTATGTTGTAAGGGAGTGGTCCAGATTCATTCTTTTGCACGTGGCTATCTAGTTTTTCTAACACCATTTATTGAAGAGACTGTCCTTTCCTCATTGTTTTGTTGTAAATTTTTGTAAATTGACAATATATACGAGGGTTTATTTCTGGGTTCTCTATTCTGTTCCATTCATCTGTCTATTTTTATACCAATACCCCAGTATTTTAATATAGTTTTGCAATATAATTTGAAATGAGGGAGCATGATGCCTCTGGTTTTGTTTTTCTTTCTCAAGACTGTTTTGGCTATTGGGGTTCTTTTGTGATTTCACACAAGTTTTTGGTTTGTTTGTGACATTTTAGTGAAAATGTCATTGGAATTTTTTTTAATTAAGGTTTTTAATTTATTTTGACACATCTCGAGAGAGAGAAAGAGGGAGGGAGAGAGGGAGAGAGGGGGAGGGGGGAGAGAGAGAGAGAGAGAGCACAAGAGAGGGAACACAAGCAGGGGGAGTGGGAGAGGGAGAAGCAGGCTTCCCGCTGAGCAGGGAGCCCGATGCGGGGCTTGATCCCAGGACCCTGGGATCATGACCTGAGCTGAAGGCAGATGCTTAATGACTGAGCCACCCAGGTGCCCTTCACTGGAATTTTGATAGGGATTTTAATGAATCTGTAGATTGCTTTGGGTAGTATATTTTATTTTTATTTTTATTTCTTTTTAAAGATTTTATTTATTTATTTGAGAGAGAGAGAATGAGAGATAGAGAGCACGAGAGGGAAGAGGGTCAGAGCGAGAAGCAGACTCCCTGCTGAGCAGGGAGCCCGATGTGGGACTCGATCCTGGGACTCCAGGATCATGACCTGAGCCGAAGGCAGTCGCTTAACCAACTGAGCCACCCAGGCGCCCTTGGGTAGTATATTTTAACAAAATTAATTTTTCCAATCCATGAACATGGAATATCTTTCCATTTATTTGTGTCTTCTTCAGTATCCTTCATCAGTATTTTATAGTTTTCAGAGCACAGGTTTTTCACCTCCTTGGTTAAGCTTATTACTAGGTATTTCATTCTTTTTGATGAAATTGTAAATGGAACTGTTTTTTAAATTTCTCTTTCTGATAGTTCATTGTTAGTATATACAAATGCAACAGGTTTTTGTAGATTTATTTTGTACCTTGCAAGTTTATTAAATGTTTCTTAGTTCTTTTTTAAAAAGATTTTATTTATTTGTCAGAGAGAGAGAGAGAGAGAGAGCGCACAAGCAGAGGAAGCAGCGGGCAGAGCAGGCAGAGGGAGAAGCAGGCTCCCTAGTGAGCAAGGAGCCCAACGCAGGACTCAATCTCAGAATCCTGAGATCGTGACCCGAGATGGAAGCATCCACTTAACTGACTAAGCCACCCAGGTGTCCCTCTTTCTTAGTTCTAACAGTTTTAGGGTAGTCTTTAGAGTTTTCTCCAAATTCTATATAGAATATAAATATAAATTCTATATAAAATCATGTTCTCCAAAAATAATGACAATTTTATTTCTTCCTTTTCACTTTGAATACATTTTACTTCTTTTTCCTGCTTAACTGCTGTGGCTAAAACTTCCAATACTGTGTTGAATAAAAGTGGCAAAGGTGGGCATCCTTGTCTTGTTCCTGATCTTGGAGAAAAAGCTTTCAGCTTTTCACCATTGAGTATGATGTTAGCTGTGGGTTTATGATATATGGCTTTCATTATGTTGAGGTATGTTCCATCTATACTCACTTTGTTGAGAGTTTTTGGTCATAAATGGATGCTGAATTTTGTCAAATGCTTTTTTTCCATTTATTGAGATGAACATGTAATTTTTGAACATGTAATTTTTACGCTTCATTTTGTTAATGTGTTGTATCACATTGGTTTGTGGATGTAGAACTATTCTTGAATCCCTGGAATAAATCCCACTTGACCATACTGTATGATCATTTTAATGTATTGTTTAATTAAGCTTGCTAATATTTTGTTGGGGATTTTTGCATATACGTTCGTCAGGAATATTGGCCTGTAATTTTTTCTCCTCTCCTCTCCCCTCCCCTTCCTTTCTTCACTCTCCCTTTCCTCCCTCCCTTCCTTCCTTTATATACGTGGTATCTTTAGTTTTGGTATCAGGGTAATGCTGGCCTCATAAAATGAGTTTGGATGAGGTAAAACTGTATCACTATGAACATCCCTCTTAGAACTGCTTTTGCTACATCCCACAGATTTTGGATTGTTATATCTCTATTGTAATTTGTCTCAAAGTATTTTTTTTTTTATTTCACCTTTGATTTCTTCATTGACCCATTGGTTATGGAGTAGAATATTGTCTAATCACCACATATTTGTGATTTTTCCATTTTTCTTCTTGTAATTGCTCTCTAGTTTCAGATCATTGTGGTTCGAAAATATGCTTGATATGATTTCAGTCTTCTTAAATTTATTGAGATTTGACATACTTAAGCATGTAACATGTAATCTACCCTGGATAATGTCCCAGGTACACTTGAGAATACACAACCTGCTACTTTGGATGGAATATTCTGTATATATCTATTAAGTCTGTCAGTCTGATGTGTCAAGGCCAATGTTCCCTTAGTGATTTTCTGTCTTAATGACCTATTCACTGGTGTAAGTAGGGTATTAAAGTCCCCTGCTATTTTTATATTTTGTATTTCTGTCTATTTCTTCCTTTAGGTCTGTTACTGTTTGCTCTATAGACTCAAGCACTAAGTATGTTGGGTGCATAAATATTTCATGTTATATCCTCTTGTTGGACTGACTCCTTTACCACCATTCAATGCCCTTATTTGTCTTTTACTACAGTCTTCATTTTAATCTCTTTTGTCTGATAAGTATAGGTATCCCAGCTTTCTTTTGGTTTCCATTAGCATAAAATATTGCTTTGCATCCCTTCACTTTCAGTCTCAGTGTGTTACATCTTAGGTGAGTCTCTTTTAGACAGTATATATATAGGTCGTCTACAGCCATACCACCCTGAACGCGCCCGATCTCGTCTGATCTCGGAAGCTAAGCAGGGTCGGGCTTGGTTAGTACTTGGATAGGAGACAGTATATATATGGGTCTTGTTTTCATTTATCTGTTCATCTACTCCACATCTTTTGATTGGAACATTTAGTCCATTTACATTTAAAGTAATTATTGATAGGTATGTACTTATTGTCATTTTGTTAATTGTTTTTCAATTGTTTAGTAGTTCTTCTGTTCCTTTCTTTCTCTATTCCCTTGTGGTCTGATGCCTTTCTTTAATGTTATGTTTGGATTCTTCTCTCATTATCTTTTGTGTATCTGCTCTAGTTGCTTGCTTTGTCAGTACATGGGGCTCTCACAACATCCTATATATCTAACAGTCTATTTTAAGTTGATAACTTAAATATGAATGCATTCTAAAACTTGACTTTCTCACACTCCCATTTTATATTTTATTGTCACATTTTACATCTTTTACTTTATATGTCCTTTAAATAATTATTGCAGTTTTTATTATTTTTATTACTTTTGTCTTTTAACCTTCACGCTAGCTTTATAAGTGATTATTCTACTATGTTTCCTATATATTTACCATTACCAGTGAGATTTGTACTTTCATGTTTTGTTACTAATTAGCGCCCTTCCTTTTCAGGTTAAAGAAATCCTTGTAACATTTCTTATAAGACCAGTTTAATGGTGATGAACTCCTTTAGTTTCTGCTTACCTGGAAAACTCTTTATTTCTCCTTCAATTCTGCATGATGACCTTCCCAGGTAAAGTATTCTTGGTTGGAAGTTTTTTCCTCTCAGCATTTTGAATATATCATGACCCTTTCTTCTGGTCTGCAAAGTTTCTACTGAAAAACCTGCTGAGATTCTTATGGGAGTTCACTTGTACATAAAACATGTTTTTTTCTTGTTGCTTTTAAGATTCTTTATCTTTACTTTTGACATTTTAATTATAATGTGTCTTATTGTGAATATCTTTGAGTTCATTTTATTTGTAACTCTCTGGGATTCCTGGATCTGGATGTTTATTTCCTTCTCCAGGTTAGGTTAGTTTCCTGCCATTATTTCTTAAAATAATTTTTCTGCCCCTTTCTCTCTCTCTTCTTTTGGACCTCTATAGTGTGAATGCTATTCTACTTGATACTGTCCCAAGGTGCCTTAAGTTATATTAACTTTTTCAAATTCTTTTTTTCTATATGCCACTCTGTTTGGGTGAGTTCCACTGCACTGTATTCTAGCTCACTCATTCTTTCTTCTGTTTTGTCTTGTCTGCTGTTGAATGCCTCTAGTATGGTTCCCAGTTCTGTTTTTGTATTCTTCAGCTCTGTGACTACTGTTTGGTACTTCTTTATATCTTTTATCTCTTTGTTGAATTTCTCACTACATTCATCCATTCTTCCAAGTTTGGTGAGCAAATTTATCACTATTCCTTTTTTTTTTTTTCTTAAAGATGTATTTATTTACTTGAGAGAGTGAGAATGAGAGAAAGAGAGTACATGAGAGGGGGGAGGGTCAGAGGGAGAAGCAGACTCCCTGCTGAGCAGGGAGCCCGATGTGGGACTCGATCCCGGGACTCCAGGATCATGACCTGAGCCGAAGGCAGTCGCTTAACCAACTGAGCCACCCAGGTGCCCTCACTATTCCTTTAAACTCTTTAACAGGTAAATTACTTAATTCCATCTCATTATTTTTTTTTTTCTGAGGTTTTATCTTGTTCGTTCCTTTGGAACATATTCCTCTATTTCCTCATGTTACATGATTTTTATGTTTGTTTCTGCATGTTAGAAGAAAGGGCTACCCCTCTCTGCCTTGAAGGAATGACCCTGTGTAGGAGATGAACCTTGTTCAACTTTGCCCTAACTCTTGGTTGTTTCTTGAATCTCTACAATTGTCTAAGCAGCCTGATTTATTCTTGATAGGTTCCAGTCATTGAGAATGTGCCAAGACCTGTTATTGTTCCCAAGAGAGGGATCTCAGTCAGCTCTTAGTTTTAGGCTGATTGGGAGCCAGATTCTCAGGCTGCAGCTTTTAAAGTGTGTGAATATATACAGTCCTATGGGGTCATAATCATGAACCCTGATGCCATTCAGACCAGGAGATCCAGAAGTGTTCTCTGGGTGACTGTTACAAAAAAAAAAAAAAAAAAAAATGGCACCAGATAAGTATATCAAGTCATTTCTGAGAGGTACTGGTGAGGTACAGTGTGATTGTGAGAAAGGACACAGATGGTGTCCCCTGACCTACCTTCCCTAAAAGTTCATCTGTAGCCTCTACATCTGTGGCAAACCTGGAGCCTGTCCCTCAGGGTGAAGCTCTAGGAAAATAGCCTTTCTTGGAGAAAGACTAGGGTGTATTTCAGTCTGCTGTCTGTGCTGTGCCCTTGGGGTGACAGCCTGCCAAAAAATGATCTCCCTGATTGTTATAGTCCCAAGGGACTCAGAAATGCAAGCCTTCCTGGCCACCAAAGTTAGGCAATCAAGGAGAGTTCCCTGTGTGGCCAGCATGCACCTGCTGACTTTAGCAAGGTAGCTGGAGAGCAGAGGAATGAGGCACACCTGCTTGCTTTGGCAAGGCAGTGGGAGAGTGTAGGAACCACATGTTGCCCATGGCTTTGGCAGGGTAGCAGGAGAATGCAAGGGCAGGGCACACATGCCGCCTTTAGCAGGGTAGTCAAAGATTTCAGCAACTATGTAAGCCTGTCTGTGCTAGCAAGGGAGAGTGCAAAAGTGGCACCCACCAGCACTTCCATCTGGGAGAGATTCCAAGGCAATCCATGCCCCTTTAGCTGATTCTTGAAGATTAGCAAATGGGTCTCCTTCACAAACAGTCTAAGCATTTTCCAAACCTTTGCCATTGTGCTGAGCTGTAGGGCAAGTGAGTCTGTGCATGAGCCCTTTAACAGCACTGTCTCAGTTCCCTGCAGCCCTTTGGGTATCTCCTGGATGTAGACCCATTGTTTTTCAAAGCTAGATGTTTTGGGGGCTCATCTCTCCAGTGCAGGTCCCATGGATTAAGGTGCCTGAATGAAACCCTTTCTCCTCAGGTAGAAGTTCCTGTTCTGTGAAATCCATCCTGATTGTGGGTTGCCACGCCAGTGGTGATGTTTTTGAAGAGACAGTGTCTCTGACTCTCTTTACCTGTCTTGATGTGGGACTTTTGTCCTTTGTTGTGGAGGAACTGTTCAGCTAGTTTTCAGGTATTTTTCAGAGGGAACTATTTCATATGTAGCTGTATATTCACTGTGTCCATGGGAGGAGGTGAGTTCAGGATCTTCCCATGCCACCGCATTGTATACCACCCCCCTGACAGTGAAGTTCCTGGTATTCTTTCCCATCATCTACATACAGAAACTTTTCTCAGTATAACGTTTCCATACCTATCAATTTAGTTGGGTGCTGATAAACAACAAGCAATTCTTAAGAAGTAACTGTGCCATTTTTGAAATAAGGCATTTTGTATTATGTGAAAATTAGAGTTCAGCAATATCTTCTTGGCATGGATTTGCCACTGGTTTAAAGGATAACAGTTTGCTTTATATTCTGGATGGAACAAAATTAACAGGTATTAAATATGCTCAATAAGGCAGTAGAACTGTGGTTAAAAATGGATATGAGGTTTTATAACATTTCTGGAAGGTCAAAAGCACATATAAGTAGAACTACATGAATACATATACAGTAAGGGAGAAATAGCCTTAGGTATTCGGGGATCTGACCTTGGCAGTATCTGGAGATTGGAGGAAAATGCCATGATGCCTGGGGCTAACAAGTGGGTTAAAATTCGGGTACTTAAAGTTTATAGATGGAACTTTGCCCCTAGCTCAAAACTACCACAATGAATGGTCTTCCCTTAACATTTACTTACAAGCAAAAATAAATATGAATCAAGACAAATAAGTGTGTGTCTCTTATCTAAAGAAATTAAACTTGGCATCTGGAATGAATCTCAGCAGTTGTTGTGGATAACTTAGAATAAAGCCTACTGCAGTACAGAATTTGAAGATCTCTTTTAGGAAGAGGGTCAACTCTGCCTTAGTACACAGAGTAAAATATCTCAGCCAACAAGATGCACCCACAGTCTATTTTCTCAATCTTATACATAAATATATAGAAGACTACTGGCTGTATGAATAAAGTCTACAACCCAGAGAGAAAATGACACAGAAATAGACAAATTCTTTGGAAGACACAAAAGCTTACACACAAAGAAAGGAAAAATCTCACCATCCCTGTATCTATTAAAGAAACTGAATCAGTCATCACAAACTTTCCCACAAAAAAATAACTTCATCATCAGATGGATTTACAACTGAATTATCTGAAACATCTTAGAAAGAAATAACAATCTTCAACAATTTCTTCCAGAAAAAAAAGAGAATACTTTTCAACTTGTTTTTATGACTAGTCTAACATTGCTATCAACACTTGAGAAAGATATTATAAAAAAAATTACAGATGATTTTCTGTCATGAACAGTATAAAAATCCTAAACATATTAGAAAATGAATCCAGCAATCTTAAGTAGTACAAGACATCATGACCAGTATGATTTCTTTAAGGAATCCCAGAGTCGTTTCACACTCCGGAACCAATGGCTGTAGTTTACCGCATTCACACAAAGGAGAAAAATCATATGCTCAATAAACACAGAAAAACCATTTGAATATATTCAATACCTGTTCAAAACAAAAACATGAACTGAGAAGGAGAAATTCCTTAATTTGATTAAAAGAACCTAAAAATGTCCTATGATAAACATAATATTTAATGATAAATTATTGAAAGTTTTCCACCTGAGACAGGAAATGAGTCAAAGTTTCTCATTATTGCCACTTCTATTAAACATTGTATTGGAAGCCCCAGTCTATGCAAAAAATAAAATAAAATTCGAAGGATTGAAAAGAGAGAAACTACCTTTGTTTGATGATACAACTGTGCACATAAAAAATGCAAAAGATTCTGAAAACTATTAATATTAATAAGTGAATTTAGCGAGGACAATGAATGTATAATACACAAAAATCCATTATATTTTTATATACCAACAATAAAGAGAAAAAATTCAAAATGAATTCCATTTATTAAATAGGATCAAAATGTCAAATTCAGGGATGAAGTCTAATAAAAGATATACAGGTCCTCTGGATGGAACACTGCAAAATATGGTGAGAAAAGCATTCAAGAAGACTTAAATAAATGAAGGGATATGTCATTTTCACACATTAGAGGGCTCAATATTGTAAAGATGTTAACTGATCTACAAATTCAACACAATTCCAATCACTACCCTGACAGGCTTCAGTGAAATGACAAGTCAGTTCTAAAATTTATTTGCTAAATCAATGAACCAAAACTAGCAAAGAAAGTGTGGACTAAGAAGAACAAAGACGGAGGGTTTAGATGAGCAGATCCCCCAAATTTAAACAAAACAATTGCATATATGCATACAATGGAACATTACTCAGCTATAAAAAGGAATCACATTCTGATACCTGCTACAGCATGGATGAACCTTGAAAACATTCCGCTAAGTGAAATAATTTACACACAAAGGGACAGATAGATTATCAGTCTACTTTTATGAACTTCTAGAACAAGCAAATTCATAGAGACAGTAGATTAGAGATTGTGTGGGTGGGTAGCAGGATGTGGAGTTACTGCTTGATGATTACAGAATTTCTGTTTGGAGGGATGAAAATGTTTCGCACAGAGATAACGGTCATGGTTGCACATTGTGAATGTAGTACATGATACTGAATTGTACACTTAAAAATCATGAAAATGACAAATTTTATGTTATATCCTTTTTACCACAATGTAAACAAAAATACACCCAAATCATTGAATTATACACTTTAAAATGGGTACATTGTATGGTATATGAATTATGTGTCAGTAAAGCTATTAAAAAATCATTCTTATTAAGCCAGTGTGGTAATAGCTGAAGGACAGACACAGTAAAATGGAAGAGAATAAAGGATGCAGGAGCAGATTCAGATGTATGTTCACGTGATTTATGACAACGTTGCCACAGGAGTACAGTGGGAAAAGAATTACCTTTTGATAGACTGATGTTGTTTTCATGATATATTCATATGTGCCACTGGTTTTAAAGAATAAGTATGTATTAATTTGATAAATATTTAAAAATATTAGATTTATAAAGTAGCCAAGGTAGAAAGACAAAGACTCACAAGTTAGGTGACTAAGCAACTAAGTAACTAAATAAACAAACAAATACATAAAACACCTTTTGCATCAATCACTGATTAAGTCTATACCATAAGTAAGGATAAGTAATTTTGATTTATAATACTTGAAGCAGACCATCTCCATCTGAGTTAAATACCGTCAGTATACACCTGAACAATGAAATTATTTCATCCCTTTTCCAGTCTAATTCTTTAGCATAACTCATGCAAAGTAACAATGGTATATATATTTTGTCATTTGGTCATTAATGTACTGCCATCCACCATCACCATTCTTGCCATCCATAATGAATCACGGAGCCAAATCAAATGGTCAGATTAAAAAACACACCAATCCACACACCAGTTCCCCTCCCCCAACCCCAGCAATAAAACACCCTCGAAACAAAACAAATACAAACATTGGCAACATTTAACACATGTGACAGCAGAGATGGTTAACGTCTAACCTTTATCCACTGAAGATTTGTCTGCTTGAGCTTATTTTCAAGTTTATCTTGCTCTTCTGGGCTTATGGGAGCACTTACAAGCACTGTTCCTCCAGTTTCATTTAATTGTTTTAGAATTCCCTGGCGCAGGGGCAACTCTTCCGCTAGTAACTGAAACAGACAAATGCAACAACGTTTGAAATGAATTACAGCACAATTCCAACTATCTTGTCTTTGTCTCTATTGATTAGTCTATCAAAACGAAGCAACTTGACTGAAGGCTGGCTGGTACCTCAAATACCAATGGCTTTCCACAGAGCACAGAACTGATGGACTGGAGCACCCACTCCCAAGGAGATAAACCTATATATTGTATCCCTGGGAGATTCTTTTCAAGAAAAAAAGAATCACGTCGTATCATGAGCTCCAAAAATTAACACCCCAAGCATTGTTAAGACTCTGAAAACACATCTCTGTCAGAAATAGAGCAATCTGGGTAAATTCGTGATCCTCTCAGGTATTAAGCATCCATGCTATAATTTACTACTGAGTAAGAAATTGCATTATCATATTGGGAGCTAACTAACATTGAGACCATACCAGGTACCAGGCGCTGGGTTAACCTCATCACATATTATATAAAAATTAACTAAGATAATATAATTCTATAGGTAGATCCTATTATCTTCCTCTTATACAGAAGGAAGCTGAGACAGAGAGATTAAATCCCGACAGAGAGGTGAAGTACCAGCTCCAAGGACACAAAAATAGTAAGCAACGGAGCTGTGATTCCAACTTGGGCAATTTCATTAATGAACCCTATTTTGGACTCCTCCACATCCCTGCATTTCTTTTATTCATTCAGTCTTCCATTACGAATGCCCTTTCCCAAGACCTACAAAACCACCATGGTTGTTAATAACTGTCCTTTATTTATTTGTGTCATCTAGAGCTACAGTGTCCAATATAGTATCACGAGCCACATGAGGCTACTTAAGTTTAAATTAATTAAATTTCAATAACATAAAAAAGTCAGTTCCCCGGTCACACTACCTTTCAAGTACTCAAAAGGCATACACAGCTCGTGGCTACTGCAATAGACAATAAGAGCATTACCACCATTACAGAAAGTTCTGTTGGACAGTGCTGATCTAGACTGTCTAAAGAAAATAGAAAATCAGCGCATATATATTAATAAGTACCATTAAACATGTCTCTTAAATGAGTTATCAATTATATTGCTATATATACACTCGATACATTTAGGAAAGATTAATTTTCAAGAACAGACTGAGTTCATTTTTCTATGACATACCCATCTTCAAATGAACTATAGATTCAAAACTTGGTGCTTTTTTTTTTTTTTTTGCCATATCAGACATAGAGTAGGTACTCAATATCTGTTTACTGAACTAAGCATTAATTTTATTTTTATACTTTATCCTCTGTTCAGGTACAAATTTCTTGTTTCACAGAAATAAAGTGGTTGACATGGGAGTCTAATTTGCATGTACAAACCAACTGAATCATTGATAAAGGAGCAATTCCATTTCCCTTTGATTGTATGACCTTGTAAAATGAGGATAACAGCAAGCAACCATTTTGAAAGTTTTATACGAAGATTAAATAGCAGATGTAAGTGCATCTAATACTTAGCACATAATAGAGGACGATTTAAATGTTAATTTCCCCTTCCTTTTCAACTTTGTTTCAAGAATTATAGTAAAACAGATCCAAATAAGTTTCTTTCCTAAAACTAAAACCAGGAAAGTTAATCCAACTACACAATCAGTGCACGTCAGTCAGCCAGGTGAGATAATCAGTAATAAGCAGACATCGCAGTAGGAAGGCATGAAAAGCCACTTGAAAAGGCTGGATGTCTATTCAACCAGTATAGAATGTAAACCAACACCATGCACCCCCAACCACTCCGATTCAGGCTAATCGAACACCTCTAATTAGAGGCTGAAATAATGAGATTGATTTGGCAATTAAGATCCTAAGAAATGGAATTCATTTCTATAAAGTCCCTCCAGTTTCTGAAATAATTTGGAGTTGTAAAATTCTCCAATATATCTAAGATCAATTTCAAATTAGTTTCCAAAATACTGCCATGGATTTTACACACACACACACACACACACACACACACACACACACACACACACACACACACGTACTTTTTACAAAAAAAAAATACTTGCTGGGAAACACTGGGTTAAAACAATATAAAGTTTTGAGGAAATCTAGTGAGGAACTATCAATAACCTAATGGAAATCAGAGATTAAATACCTTAAAAAATAGATTCATATACTCTTTATACAAGTAGGCCCTGTGGGTTTTTAGAAAACAAAATTACCTTGACTTGTTCAAGTTTTTCTTTTAGCTGCTGCTCATTTCCAGGTTCAAGTGGAATACTAGCAACGTTATCTGCTTCCTCCAACCATAAAACAAATTCATTTACATCTCTTTGAAATTCTAACAAGATATTCTTTTGTTCCTCTAGCCTGGAGAAATAAGAATAAAACTGTTATAAACAACATATTTCTCAAACTTTTCTTTCTTCCTTTTTTTTTTTTTTTAAGAAAACTCAGAAACAAACAAAAAAAAAACTGTGGTAACACTTTCAAGAACATAAGAAATTTAAAAGATGTTAACAATACACAATTTTTTAAAGAAAATTCATTTACTTTGAACAGAGCGACCTCAGTATCTCCAACACTTCTTAAATGTAAGAGGTTAAAACTGGCAAAGAAAAAAACTTCTAATTTTAAAATTCCAACATTATGTTATTAAATGAGAGCAGTGTTTTTCAACCTCAGCACTACTGACATTCCGGGTTCAATAACTCTTAGTTGTGAGGGGCTGTTCTCCGCTTTGTAGGAGGCTTAGCAGTATCCCTGGCCTTCCTCCATTCCATGCCAGTAGCATATCCCTCCCTCAACTCTGACAAGCAAAGATGTCTTAAGGCACTACCAAATATCCCCTTGGGAGCAAAATTGCCCTGGGGTGAGAGCCACTGCACTAGAATAAGTACGTAGCATGAAGTTGCATGCTCTAAAATGCTTAAATAAAATACACCTTTCTGGGAAGTTGTAGAATAAAAGTAAAAGCAAGGGAATAAAAAGAACACTTAAGTTTTTACATGTTAAAATGTTTTCCAAATTATGATTCACAGTCTTTCTTGAGGAAAGTGGAAAACTGAGTTAAAATACATCACATATGCTGTACTAATGGAAGTTTTCACTTATAAAAATATATATACTGTATGTTTTTCAATTAGCCATACATTTATTCTTACATGTTGAATCATAACACAGTTGAACAAAATGGCCTGCACCTCAGATAATTTATAATGTTTTGTTTTGTTGTTTTTTGAGAGAGATATATCTCCTGTATGTAAGCTTTTAATTGAATACACAAACACACACGCACACACACACAGACATACATATACATAGGTGTACTTTTCTACATAAATATATGTAGGAAAGTATGTAAGCTTTCAATTGAATATATATACACATACATAAGTACAAAGCTTATATATATATACACATACATAGGTACGCACACATATATATACACAACATATATATTCATACATATGACTGTATATATAGGAAAGTAAAACTATGACTGCTGTGTAGCTCAAGATATTTTTTTTAAAGATTTTATTTATTTATTTGACAGAGAGATAGTGAGAGCAGGAACATAAGCAGGGGGAGTGGGAGAGGGAGAAGCAGGCTTCCCGCTGAGCAGAGCAGGGAGCCCGATGCGGGGCTCGATCCCAGGACCCTGGGACCATGACCTGAGCCGAAGGCAGATGCTTAACGACTGAGCCACCCAGGCGCCAGCTCAAGATATTTTTAAAAAGTGTACAAATGACCAGAAAAAATAGAATGTTATCAGAAGCCCAGAGGCCCCTCTTGTCCCTTGCAGTCACTACCTCCAAGTATAACCAGTATCCTGTCAACCTCGATTATGTTGCCTATATTGAACACTGAGTATATGGAATGATATGCTATATACTCTTCTGTGTCTTGTCTCTTTCACTCAACATAATGCTTACAATAACCAACCATGTGGTATATAGCTTAATTTGTTTAATCTCCTGGCTTTAGAGTATTGAATTGTTTAAATATATATCTCTGTTGGTGGACATTTGGGTGGTTTCCATTTTGGGGATGTTTACATGTTTTTTTTGGTTTCAATTTAAAAAATATTTATCAGGGTCTTACTAACTTACTTACTTACTAACCAGTAGCAAGGCTACTGGGCATTAGTATTAAAGATAGATATGTTGTGTGCCTTGCCTTGATGACCTCACAGTCCATGAGAGGAAACAAGAGATCCCCACGTGTAGGAATAAGACACAGCCTGTCTCATTTATAGCCTGTGCAAAGACAGGGTGTTGAAAGAACTACTATTACAGTCTTTCCCCAAACCAGGTCCACTTATTGAATTTATGCTTGCCTATATTCAGTTTTGCTCTTTGATGAGAGTTTGTCCAAAGTCTGTTCTAGGGCATGCGAGGAGACATTCTCTTCTCTCTCTATTCCTAACAAAGCAGACCCTATGAAAACTCAAGTCATATTCCAGGATCCTATGGAAACCTAAGGCATATTATGTCACTGTTGCAGTAAAAACTCTTCTATTGCCTCCCAATTTATTCACAGCAAAGCCAAAGTCATTACAGTGTTCTGTGAGGGTCCAGATCTGTGCTGTCCAATATAGTAGATACCTTCCCATGTGGCTACTAAGCACCTGAAATGCTGTAAGGGGAATTGAGATGTGCTTTAAGTGTACAATATACACCAGATTTCAAAGACTTAGTACAAAAAAATTGTTCTATCTGAACCTTCTACTCAAGTTTGCTGAGAACCTACAACTGCTGTAAAACAGAAAACTTTTTTTTTAAAGATTTTATTTGAGAGAGAAAGAGAATGAGAGAGAGAGAGAGTGCACAAGGGGCGGGGAGGGTCAGAGGGAGAAGCAGACTCCCCGCTGAGCAGGGAGCCCGATGCGGGACTCGATCCTGGGACTCCAGGATCATAAGCTGAGCCGAAGACAGTCGTTTAACTAACTGAGGCACCCAGATGCCCCCAGAAAATTATTTTAAAGAAAAGAATGGAAAACATCTCATTAATACTTTTTTCATTAATACTTTCTATATGATGTACAGGTTGAAATAATATGTTTAATATATTGGGTTAAGTGATATACTCATTTCATCTGTTCCCACTTCTTTAAAAGAAGATGTGGCAACTATATAAATTTCAATTACACATGTGGCTCACCTTATTTTTCTATTGACCAGCACTGATCTAGGAAATCTGCTGATCCCCAATCTCCTTACTTCTCTGACCTCATTTCCATCTACTCTGTATTTCTCTTATCTTTCTTGAGACCCTCTGTCTTCCTTGCTGTGCTCCTCAAATATACTACATGGGTTCCCGCTTCTGAGTCTCTGTACTTGCTGTATTTTTCTGCTGACAATGTCCTTCCCTCAAATATTAAACATGGCTGGCTCCCTCACCTTCTGCAGGTCTTCCCTGATGAACCTACTGAAGATTACATTTCTCCTCCCAAATGTCTATCCTTTCTCTCTTTTTATCTTTCTAGTTCCTAAATGTAACAAACACTATAATTTGGTTATTTTATAGGACGTCTTTCTCACACACATGAAATTAAACTTCCTGACAGCAAAGATTTTTATTTATTGCTGTAACCCTTGCTCCTGGAACAATGTTTGGCACAGATTAGATGCTAAATCAGTAACTGTTACATTAACGAATGAATTCTGCCATCATTCTTTTCCATTTTACATGCATTCCTATTTTAAAAGAACCCTTCCTAGTCTTTATAATACCGATAGGTAACGGGGACTAAAAAGTGCACCTGTCCTCATGAGCACCGGGTGATGTATGGAAGTGTTGAATCACTATACTGCACACCTGAAACTAATATTACACTAGTTGTTAACTAATTAGAATTTAAATAAAAACTTAAAAGAATCTTTCCCATTCTTTGTAATACTGATTCTGAAACATGGTCTAATTTACCCGCCAATGTGTATGACAATATTTCACCAAACTGAAGACACCTTCAGTTGCAGGTCATATAAGACCATCCTAAGTTCTTCCAGGCATGAATTGGAAAAGTCATGGTGCTGATTAAACTATGACGTTTTTCGTTTGAAGGCTTTCCTTCAATTAAGAAGTTGTTCTTTTAGATTTCTTTATATTTTTGTCATATAGTCCTCTTGCATACACATGAAAAGTAAAATATAAGTGAAAAACCGATGAGGTAGTCCTAAAACTTTCTCATATTTAGAACTTGCCTCTCCTATATCACTTTTCCCTTCAGAGTAATTGACCTCTGTCTTTACCCACACCCTATCAGAGGATGATTTCTTAAGAGGGCTCCACCACTGTTTCTTGGATTTTCTTCCAAACCACATATGGTCTGGCCAGCAGAGATTGTAAAACCCATCCTGGTTTCAGTGATTTTAATGTGATAAAACGTGGTTAGAATGGATGAAATTGACATTGGGGAGGGTATGTGCTATGGTGAGCACTGTGAATTGTGTAAGACTGTTGAATCACAGACCTGTACCTCTGAAACAAATAATACCTGTTAAAAAAAAAAAAAGAAGATAGCAGGAAGGGAAAAATGAAGGGGAGGTAATCAGAGGGGGAGACGAACCATGAGAGACGATGGACTCTGAGAAACAAACTGACGGTTCTAGAGGGGAGGGGGTGGGGGATGGGTTAGCCTGGTGATGGGTATTAAAGAGGGCACGTACTGAATGGAGCACTGGGTGTAATACACAAACAATGAATCATGGAACAGTACATAAAAAACTAATGATGTAATGTATGGTGATTAACAACATAAAAAAACAGAACAAGAATTAATAACATGGGACTGAATGAGGTGAGGAAGATAAAAAAAAAAAATGGATGAAATTTAGTTCATTTGCACAACTTCCCAGTGCTGACATAGTGACTCAGGTTCTTTTGGCTGCTACCAAGTGGCTGGTTGGTTCAGGATTTTTTAAAAAAATTCATAATATAATAACAGTTTACTGTTATCTTTAACTTATAATTATGAATGGATATTATTATCGGCATTATCTGCCTGATGCTTGAGCTCATTTTCCATTAACAGAGTCAATAAAGATTTGGCATTACTTTCCATGGGAATTAATATTTGATTACATGAGTTTTTGCCAATGACGAATATTTTGGCCCCTCTTGTACACGAAAAGTAAGGATGCGGACATTAATGCCTAATGTTGACATTACTGGTTAGCAAAGTATTCAAGATCTATACAGGGAGGGTCAGGAGATAAAGCTGGTGAGGTGGCTAGCCGATGGATTATGAAGTACCTAGAATGTTTTGTTTTAATCTGTAGGTGATGAACGACTTAAAGGTTTTTAGTAGGGCCAGATTTCATCCAAAGCTCACTCTGGCTATCCTGTGGAAAATGGATGTAGGCACAGGTGGTATGACAAGAGACTGAGGAATCAAGTATGAGATTCTCATAAAAGGACAGGCATAAAGTAACGAAGGTACAAGTCATCAAGGCCTAACAGAGGAAAAGGGTAAGACAGGATACATGAAAAATGTAGGAGAAGATTCAACAGGACTTGTGGATAAAAGAAGACAGACTGGTATTAGTGGCTAGTAATCGTTGAGCAATTACTACGTGGTATCCACTGAATCAAGTACCAAGTCCCCACATTACCCCTATGAGATGGTACTCATCTTTCCTCATTTGCAGATGAAAGAAAATCCTGCTTAGTATTTTGCCCAAGGTCATACAGCTATTACGTAGTCAATCCAGCATTCAGTCCTGGGTCATCTGGGTCCAGAGTCTGTGCTCTTCACCTGACCACTACATCTGGTCTATGAGTGCTTTCCACCTTATCTAGCTGAGTAGACAGTATTTACTCCAGCTGAGAGTACACTGAATTGCATCAGATATTTAGGGGGAAATTACTAGTAGAAAAAAGAGATCTGGAGCTTAAAGAGCTGGAAATATAGACTTCAGAGTCCTCAGCAAGATGTTGGTGGATAAAACATGGTAAACTAATTTTTGCATTAATAATTTACTCTTCATATTTGGCATCTTCTGAGTCCATTCTTTATTTTCAGATTAATGATTAGCAATTCTCCCTTGTGCTTATTTAAATGGAAAAATTAAAGAAAAAGTCCATTTCACAGCTATTCATTGATTCCTTATGTATGAGCAACCTGTGGCTCCTGCTCATCCCCCACGTTCCCTTCTTCGATGTGGAAAGCCAGAGGAATGCCTAGAGTGTTCTTCTGGCCCCTCCAAAAGCTACAGGGGCCGGTGAATGAGTTCTTCACCTCAACAAACACTCAGCTGAAGGAGAACATGGTTCTCCCTTCGTGCAGTCCACATACTGGTTTTCAGTGATGATCCTGAAGCCCCTACCTTTGACTTCAGAGAAATGAAAGGGGAGAAGGGAGGAAGCTGAGCCTCATGAGAAAAACTGCACTCCCTACAAAGCTATGCCATGGACTGGGACACAAGGTGCAGAGGAGGTTGAAGTCACCGGTAGTAAACATAGTACTGCTGTCACTTCTTATTAAACCCTACGGGGAAGTGGCTGGTGTCAATTGCTGGCAGCTTGCTTTAGAATGTGGAAGAGAACCATTTTCCCACAGACTCTGGACTGAGAAGAAATTCTTAAAGAGGAAAAATTCCATTATAGACATCCTTTATTTGTTTTAAAGTTCTAAGGTGGTTCAAATTCTTGGGTCTAGGTTTCAAGAGTGTGTGTCAGTCTACCTCATCATTTTTCTTTTTTCCTTTCTCTCCTTCCTCCTCCCTCCCTCCCTTCCTTCCATCCATCCTTCCTTCCTTCTTCTCTTCCTTCCTTCCTCCCTCCCTTCCTTCCATCCATCCATCTCTCCATCCTTCTTCCCTTGCTTCCTCCCTTCACAAATCTTTGTCTCCTTTAGAATTTGGCTCCATCATCTTGCAGTGTCCCAGATGCTTAGAGCAACCTTAGTCCTACCATTTCTTTTTTTTTTTTTAAATTCTAATGTTTTTTTTTTTTTAAGAATTTATTTATTTATTAGAGAGAGAGAGAGAATGAGAGATAGAGAGCACGAGAGGGAAGAGGGTCAGAGGGAGAAGCAGACTCCCCGCTGAGCAGGGAGCCCGATGCGGGACTCGATCCCGGGACTCCAGGATCATGACCTGAGCCGAAGGCAGTCGCTTAACCAACTGAGCCACCCAGGCGCCCAGTCCTACCATTTCTTTTTTCTCATTTTAGTTAACTAAAACTTTGCTAAAATCAGATTACATTTGTAAAACAGATGGGTAAAGCTTTTCTCAGCCTTCATCTAGAAGTTGACCATATCAGCAAGAGAAAAAAAATCCAAAACCTAACAAACAAAAGCTTAAAGAGCAAGAGAGAGTAATATCAAACCGAAAAAAAAAAAGAGCACCTCAAACCTAGAATAAAATTCTAAAAGCAAGTATCTCCAGTCTCCACTTCAAACATGTCTCAATTACTTGCATGTATTTTTCTTTCAGGAATATTCAGCCAAGAAAAAGAGGGAAAATGTACTTACTCATTTTCATTGAGATTTATATATTTAATTGCTATCAAACTCTATAAACATTGTGTACCAATTTTCCAAATTTAATATTCTACTGTATTTCCTTAGGTCATTAATTATTCTTTGAAAAATTGATTTTTCTGATCTGAGTAATAACCCATATGTAGATACACCATATTTTACCATTCTTTTATTATTAGACATTTAGTTTGGTTCCTATTTTTCATCATAATAAATAATTCTATAAAAATACATTTGTTTATACATTTTGGCTTACGTGTCTGCTAATTTCCTTAGACTAAGGAAGAAAAGTACACAATAAGAACACTAAGGATTTCGATACACATTGCTACATTTCTTTGCAAAGCTGGTAACGGGAACACTCATGCCCTTCTACCAATAGTTATAAAACACTTGTCTCAACACCCATTTACCACTACAGCACATTATGATTTATATGCTTGATAGAAGAAAAATAGTTTGTCATGGATGTTTTTTCTGTTTTTTATTAATAGTAAAGTTGACAAAATTTGTGTATTTGTGTCTATTTGTCATTTGCTTCTACTATCAATTGTCTGCTGTGTCTGTTGCCTATTTTTCCTGTGTTTTGTTTGTAAAAGTCCTTTTCATGTTATCCAGTTTGATAAAAAATAAAAATTAAAAAAATATTGAGAATATTTTTCTAGTTTCCATTTTACCTTTTGAATTTTTATATTTTTGTTTCTAAATAAAATGTTATCACTTTCTTTGTGATTTCTTTCATTGATACTACTCTGAAAATTGTGAACGTCCTACAGTTGTTTAAATATTCACCTTTATATTATTTTGGATCATTATACTTCCATTTACAACAAATAAAAACTTAATCCATCTTAAATTTATATAGCTAAGTTTCTGACCTTGAAGGGTTTTTGAGAAATTGATTATTTTTCCCCAGCACAATCTATTCTCTACTGATTTGTGGTTATTTCCTCATTTTGTGTTTCATATGTAATGAGGTTCTGTTTACTGATCTACTATAGATTTTTTGACAGTAATGCACTACTGCAAGCACTGTAGCTTTAAAGGAGGCTTAATTTCGGGTAGGTTAACCTCTCTTACTTTAGCTCTTCTAATTTATGTAATATGAGTATCATTTGGTCAAATTACAGAATAAATCTCACTGGAGATTTTGATAGGGATTCCATCAAATCAATAAATTATTTTATGAAGAATTACTGTCTTTCCGGTATGAATCTGTTAAATTTTCTGTATTTACAGTGCATTTGGAGTGTATCTGGGACTCATCCGTGCATTATAAATAATTAAGTATGTTTTCTAATTAACTTGCAGCATCAGTTTGAAAGGCAGTGACTTGATATGGTTTTATGGATATTAACTGTATACTAATCTAGAAAATTCTTAAGTACTCCCAGATAGAATAAATCATCGCTTTAAAAAGTAAAAGTTTTGGCCAAGCTATTTGCCATAATCTTTCTCTTCACACAATGTTTGTGGAAAACTTTTCTGAATGATTTAATTTTTTTAAAAAAAGTACAGCATCTTTTTAAATATGAAAACATTTGGTAGTCATTTCTTGTCTAGGTCTGTTTTTTATACTTTGAAATATAAAAAAGATGGTGCCAAAATCCCACCGGGACCTTGTTATAATCTGCTTTTTCAAGCGCATGTGTTTTCTGAAATTTCAAAAGCCTCGATTTGAAGTTTTAAAAGCTGCAATTTGAATTTATGTATTCAGATGATTGCAGAAAAGCAAAGGAACACAGTTAGCATTTCCAGGCTTGTCTCTTGACGGAACAGTTTAAATGTGCTTTATATTGGCATTCATCACATGAAGTGTTATTTCTTTGTTTACCTACTCGCTTAATGCTTATGGTAGGATTTATTCAGGCATGTGGTAGTAATAATAATGAATGGGATATTTAACATTACCCATCTGCAATTAAGTGCTAAATATTTTACTTTTAGAGGCATTTCAATACATTTAGTTATTTTTTTTTTTTTAAAGAATGGCTTCTGTTTGAAATATTGGCTCTGTTGCCGTTTACATTATAAATGCTCTTAATGCAATTGAAGGAAACACATATTATGATGGGGAGAGATTTGCATAATCAGAAAGGAAGAGTTATGGATGTGCTGCTAAATTCAATGAATTTAACATTAACTCTTAATGAACATGTTCTGTGGGGTTGCTGTTACCGTAAGAGAAAGACTGCCAAATCACATGGCATGATTTTAGAAGGGGAGGATCTACGAAGTGTTTCAGGCCAACCGCTAGATATTTTCACATTTGAATCTTTTTAAATACTCAATACATCCCTTGCATTGCCTCTGTAAAATTGCAAACGAATAAAGTGAAACCCCGGGGAGATATATATACTATATCCCAATATAAGGCGATTATCTCTCCCATTTTCCAAATAAGAAGTACCTCGCTAAGTTTTTTTTTTAAAGATTTTATTTATTTATTTGAGAGAGAGAGAATGAGAGATAGAGAGCATGAGAGGGAAGAGGGTCAGAAGGAGAAGCAGACTCCCCGCTGAGCAGGGAGCCCGATGCGGGACTCGATCCCGGGACTCCAGGATCATGACCTGAGCCGAAGGCAGTCGCTTAACCAACTGAGCCACCCAGGCGCCCCCCTCGCTAAGTTTTGGATTAACTGTTAACATAGAAACTTCAGAAAATGTAGAGAGAATCAACACCTGCTATCTACGCAGCTTAATTAATTTGATTGCACATACTAATTTAAAATTATATATTATATTAGAAAAATCACATTTTCACCTTCCCAGTTTATAAAGTAGTTGTGTATACATTCCTCACATCCATGTTCAACACTGGAGTTGTCACTCTGATGGATGCACTTTTTGAGTCACCTAATTCAGTTTTCTAGACAGAGTCATCTTCACTTCTATCCACAGGGCCTGATATATGGCACTGCCGAGTCCATGTATAAGGTTCTACTGGAAATTTTACTCCAAGCTATAAGCACACATTTACACCAGACAGTTTTATGTTATGTAAAGACAGTTTTTCTCTTTTCTGTGCCATACGTCTGTGAGGTACGCAATGTAACCACTTACTGAGTTGCTTATAAAATAATCTTTACAGACCTTGTTTACAATGACATACAACTCTTTCAACTGTGATGTCATACCAACAAAGCTAATCATGACTTCTGTTAATTTTTTTCCCATTTCTTTCCTTTATCAAGAGACTTCTACAGATAGCCCAAATCCTCATCATTTGAGATGAAATTAATACGTCTTTCCCAGACAGTAGTTTGTTGTTCTGAGCAAAATAAATGAGGATCTTGTAACATGAGAAACTTCAAAAGGATTCAAATGTAAGTCCTCTCTTAAGGTAAAAACAAAAACAAAAACATTTTTAGCCACACACATTAACTTCCCCAGGTCACACCCTCTATAGGACATTGTCAGAATCAGAACCAAAGCATCAACTATTTTTAAATGAACACGCCTCTCGTACCCGGTTTGTGGAGTTACACAGTTAGACATTTATTCATTTTGTCTACAGCTTGTGCTTTATTAAACTGAAGTGCTCCTGAGAGAAATAACGTATCAAGGTTGCTCAGGCTTTTATTTCTCAATAGTAAGGAAAAAATTATGAAAATGAGAAGGGATATCCTGAAGCTTAGTGGTGACCTACTGAAAGAAAAAGAAAACCAAATCAAGGCCCTGCAAGTTATTACTTGAGTGCATGAACTTGGGGAAGTTGCTTAACTTCTATAAGGTAAAAGTTTCTTCATCTTAAAACTGGGACATTTAACATTGCATGGTTGGTTATATGGATTAAATTTGCTCTCAGAAACACCAGTTTTTGTCTAGCGCTTTACTAATAGCATTCAACAAATGGTAGAGAAAATAGTTAAAAAAAGGGTAAATCTGGATACTGAGCTGTTAGTTCCATCTCAGAAATTTGCTTAAGCCAACACACTTACACACATAAAAGTTTTTATAAAGCATGCATGAGTACACAGAAGGACTATTTGAAATTGAGCTTTTTGATGAACCAGTTGACAGCTCTATTTCTCTCTTCTGACAAATTTCCTTGACACATTTTGTGGGGGAAACACAATTAGAGTCAAAATGCCAATCTATGAGTAAAAGTGCCACCAGATTAGACTAATTCTAGGTGAAGTAGATGTAGGATTACAATGCAACGAACATATTTATTGAAGGTCTCTTAGTGGCCAGTGATATGGCAACAGATGTAGGCAAGTTTTTGCCCTTGTAGAGCGTACATTCTATTAAGGGGAGACAGACAATACCCAAGATAAACTGAAACATGTAGATTGTGACATAGTGTTACATGCTACACAGAAAAAATGTGAAGCCAGGAAGAAAGGGAATATTGAGTGGAGTTGGAGGCTGGTTTTGCAATTTTATATCAATCAGAGAAAGCTTCACTGAGAAGGGTTATTTGAGAACGGCAATCTGCTCACCAAAAAATTTGATCCCCTTCTCTTCAACACAAAGCTAGCTGTCATTTCCCATCCTCCACTGCCATTGGGTATGGCCAATAACTGAATTCTAGCCAAGGGAATGTGAGCAAAAGTGAGGTTCACTGATTCCAGGCCTGGCTTGTAACTTAATCCCTACACGTGTGATATTCCTTATTGCTCCTCTTTCTACAGCCACATGTTAAAAATGTCAGAGCCACAAAATCAATGTAGCTTGGGTCTTTGATTCACAATTTGGAGCGGAGCTGTTTGTTGATCAGAAACAACTTCGTGAATTTTGCATGAGTGAGACACTTTCATTGCTGAGCCACTGAAATGCAGAGCTTCTTTTTAAGTGGCAGCTTAAATTAAAGTAGATAATAAATGAGGTGAGGGAGCAAGCCATGCAGATAATGGGGCGGGGGGAGAGCGCTCTAAGCAAAAGAGAAAAAACACAAAGGTCCTGAGGCAGGAGTGTGGGCAGAATATGCCCAGAACAAGGAAGTGAAAAAAAAAAAAATTGCAATGGAATGTAGGTAACTCAGTTCTTAGATAAAAAAGAAATACTAGAATAATCTTTTGGGGGAGTTGCCGGATTGAACTCTGTTCTCCAATCCTACTTTAATAGGTCCAATTGACTAACTGAATCCCAGAACTTCTGGATTTTTAATTGTATGCTGTCTAAGCAGGTGCTGGAACTGATTTATAAAAACACTAAGGATACTTTGGACCTTCATCTGTCAGAGGCAGAGTCACATAATTTATCAGCAAAGGCTGTAATAAAGCCATTGCCATGTGGTGGAAGATGCAATGAAAAGTGAATGACCTCAGTTTTTCTGCTTTCAATCGTAACTAGGTTTTTCTCTTCCCATGTATCATCCATCATCTTCCCTCCCAAGCCACCTTCTCTGTCAGCCTCCATGGATGTCTTTGCAGCTCCTAGTCTCTCAAGCTAGATATCGGAGGCATCCTTGTTTCTTTCCTGTCTCTTACTCCCAGAGTGCATCAATAAATGTGTCCTCACAATTCCACGTGAGATAGCTCTCTCGAATGTGTCCACTTCTCTCCATTCTCCCTGCCACCAACTCCTCCTCCCATCCTCTCTGTCTGGATTACTGAGGTTATTTCTTAACTGGGTTCTGCGACCCACCTTGCCATCTTCTTATCCATTCTCAACACTTCAGAAGGAATCCTGTTTCTAAAATATGTCTCTGATTATACCTTCACAGTAACTCCCTAGGGTCATTGGGATAAAATCCAACTTCTTTAACAGGGATCAGAAAGCTCTTTATGATGTGATCTCTACTTCTCTTTCTTCATCTTTCTTTGCATTCTAAAATCCATTGAACTTACCCTTCAATCCAGTACTGTACTCATGTTAGAACTTAGCATACTCTGCTCCTTCTGTCTGGGATACCCTTCCCCCCCATCTTGATCTAGGTAGCTTCTAGTTACATTTCCAATCTCAGGCTAGCCATCACTTTCTCTGTGAAGCTTTTCTCAATTATCACCCCCCACACCACTCAAGTCTCTGTTATGGGCCCTGCTATATAATCCCATGGCTCTTCATCTTGTTTCTATTACAGGGTTTATTGTAATTTCCTATGTCTGTCAATATATTATAAGCACCATAAGGACAGGCATTATACTGTGATCACACTCTATTCTCAGTACCTAGTATGTAGTATCAGTTCAATTCTTAAATTCAGTATCTCAGAATGACACCATGTTAACTGTGTATTGGAGAACAATACCATTATTTACATTACTCTCAGGGGATTCTCCAAGAAAAATAAAGTATGTGTTATGGAAGACAAAGTCTATGGAAGATTGACTAAATTAAGGTCAAGAAAGCTGGATTCTTGAGGTTTCTAAACTATGGTCCATGAGCCAAATCCTGCCCACCACCTGTTTTTGAAAATACAGTTTTTGGGGAACACAGCCACCCCCATTCATTTATATGTCATCTATGACTGTGTTCACAATGGTGGAGCTGAGCAGTTGCAACACAGACTGGGTGGCTCACAAAGCCAAAAGCATTGACTATTTGGTCCTGTACTCAAGTTTGCTGACATCTGCTAGACACTAAATCCCTTTCTTAGATACACACCAGGGAATTAAAGGTAAGAGGTTCTGATATAAGACAATCGGTATCACCTTTTTAAGTCCATTATGTGTATGTTCATGAAAATGTGTGTGGCTATTAAAATGCCCCCTCATCCTTTGAAATAATCATTAGCACTTTACACAATTAGTATTCCATAGTACATAACATGAAGAATGGCTAAAAGGAAAACCAGACATTGCATCTAATTAGAAATATTTATTCTGTTTAAAATGTATTAAAGTCTCCCAGTATGAAGCTATGTTTATTTGGCTTGGAATCAAACACGGAAAATAGTAAGAAAGACCTGGGCCTTTGCCTCTTTTTCCTCTTCTTTGCGTTTATGTTAGTCAAGTTTCTTTTCTTATTTTTCTCTTTCTTCCTAATCCAAAATTAACTATCATTTCTGTAATTTCACATCCTCTTTTTTTTGGTCAGTCTTTTTCTGTGGGTTTTATGGTGATTTTTATTACTGGGCCTGTATTTTGAATTCCTCAGGGTACTCGTAATTTCCACCCCCAGCAAAATGTCATCTGTTGCCCAGCACTCTGTACGTTTCGAGTAGAATATCAATGCATTAGACAGACAAGGAAGTCCAAAGTTCCTCAGAGAGAGAAAAAGGACATATTTTGCTCACTGCTTTCATCATGGAGAAGAAAGGGTAAAGGGTTTTTCCATTTGATTTATTTAAAATCTGCACATAACTCCAGGTAAGTTCTTCAGAAACACAGGTTATTATGCTTTAAAAGAATATAGCCATAGGAGATACAAGGATAGTTTTATTCCCTCAAACAGCAATTCCTGAAGTGTGGTCTGGGAACGTCTGGGGGTCTTTTAGGTACTTTGAGCGGGTCTGTGAGGTCAAAACTATTTTCCTAATAATACTATGATATTATTTGCCTTTGTCTCTTTCTCTTTCTATGAGCTTTCCAGAGGCTATATTATGAGCGACATGGCAATACAGTGTAGAAGCAGATTTCAGAGTCAGCTCTCTTAAGGTAAATACTAAAGCGATCCTCAAAAAGGTAAAACAATGTCACTGTTTTCACAATCTTTTTTGTTGTAGAAAAGTTATTTTTCATAAGATATTTGTTACTTTATATTAACATGGAGTGAACTATGATAATTTTTAAATGAATAAATAAAGGTGACAAACATTTCTCAGTTTTAATGTCCAACGTGGTAAAACCAGAGAGAAATTGTTGAAAATGCTGGAAAACGACAGAAAAGAGTAACAATCCTCCTCCTTCCACTCCTCCTCTAATACATTTAACATTTCGAATTTTCTCACAAGACTGAATTGAACAGCTCTTGGTTTCCTGGATGCAGCTATGTGGTCTAAGAGCAATGTACTTGGAAACGGTAGTTTGGAATGCCACCTGTTCCTAAGGAAAACAGTGGATCTTATTTAGATTGAGGAGGGTGTGGTGGTTTTAACAGGGAGCCCCTCTGAGTAACTGAGGTTGAAGCTGAACCATGAAGTAAACATGCCTAGATGAAGTCTAGGGGAATAGCTTTCACACAGAGAAACTTCCTTCAGGCAGTAAATACAGAGAGATTCAGAGGAACTCAAAGTAGACTCCTGTAACTAAAGTGTGGTAAGCAAGGTGGAGAATGGAAGGTAAGGCCAGAGGGCCATGGTAAGGGTTTGACTTTTATCTTAAGTGCAACAGGAAACCATCTACTCAAGGGTCCTAGGAATTCAAAGGGAGGAATGACCACCTTGGAGGCTAGAAAATATGTTCCTTAGACGAAGGGGGAAAGCACTGTAGGAGGAGGATCAGCATAAACAAAGACACAATGACATAGAAGTTCATGGCTTGTTCAATGTTTCCATAGTGAAGAAATGTGGAAGCGGATTGGCAAGACAAAGTACTAGAAAGGTAGGTTTTGGGTCAGGTATTGCAGAACTCCACGTGCCTACAAAAGTTAAAACATACCCTCTGGAGTGCAAGAGAACCACTAAAGATTTTTTAAGTAGAGGTATGGCATAATTCTGTTTAATTTCTAAATAATGTATTTATCAGTCATTAAGGATATAAACAAGTACTTAAATAGGCTGTGTAAACATAATAACTTTTACTGAATTATCTCTGCATATTAAAATTTGATCATGAATAAAATTCATTAGTGTATTATTTATTCAACCTTCCCCATCAGTGATTAAATTCATTAAATATTGTGTATAGGGCACAGAGAAACTTAGCAAGTCTACATAATAGATAATTTAAGATTAGCTTTGACCCATAAAGTAGGCCATTTAATTTAGCTAAGCACACCTTAAAATTAAAAAAAAAAATAGTAGAATCCAAATGATAATGCCAAGGATTTTTTTTTTTTCAAACAGTCTTAGTCACATATGGCAGAGTCAAGAGACTGTGAACTAAAATATATATTTCCTGGTTCTTAGATCAAGAGGACAGACAGCAGACTGACATAGCCCTGAAAAAATTTGTCTATAGGTTCATGAAGACTGAAGGTAGTTTCCCTCTTCACTGGGAGCTGACCAGCATTACTTTCCTGCTGAATATAGGAGCATTATGTTTCTATTCTCTAGAGTTGATGGTTTCTAAGCAACTGCCACATCATTTTGTCACTATATGACTCAAAAAGCAAAGTATAATGCAAAAGTGAGCAGCAATAAAAGGCCATCAGGTAGTAAATATTGCATATATAATACTTATGTTATATACTTATTAGGGGAAAATTAGGTTACCCTCTTAAAAGAGAAGCAAAAACAGCCATGCCTAAATTATACTAGGTAACAAGGGATATACAGATAGAAATTTTTAAAAAACATTTTGAGAAAATACAAACATACACAAAAGTGTAATAGTATGATGAGCTTCTATTACCTGTAATCCAGTTTCAACAATTACCAGTATATTGCCAAACTTGTTATTTCTGTATTTTCTCATTCCCAACTATTTCTCTTTTCAGGTTTATTGAAGCATAATTCATATAACGTAAAACTCACCTATGGTAGCTATATACTTTAATGGCTTTTAGTAAATGCATAGAGTTCTGTGTACCATCACTACACCTTCCTCCCTTTCTCCTTTCATTGGTTTCAACTCCAGTACGATGTTGAATGTTGAAGTACTAAAAGTAGATATCCTTGTCTTATTCTTGGTCTTAGGGTGAAAACATTCAGCCTTTCACCATTATGAATGATGTTAGCCATAGGTTTTTCATAGAGGACCTGCACCATGTTAAGAAAGCTCTCTTATTTGGTGAAAATTTGTATCATAACTAGGTGTTAGATCTTACCAAATGCTTTTTTCTGTATCTCTCGACAAAACTATTAATATGGTATGTTACAATAATCACTTTTGGATGTTAAACCAACTCTGCATTCCTGGAATAAATCTCACACGGTCATGGTATGTAATCTTTTTTACATGGTCTGGATTCACTTTGCTAAACTTTTGTTAAGGAATTTTGTGTTTATGTTTATGAGGGATATTTTTCTATTAATTTGTTTTATTGCAATATATTGGATAGTTTAGATCAGAGTAATGCTGGTGTTAAAGAATGAGTTGGAAGTTTCCTCCTCTGCTTTTTTTCTGAAAGGATTTGGGAAGGATTGGTATATAAACGAATTTTTTATAAAAAGTTCATGAGTAAATCATCTGTACTGGGGCTTCTTTTGTCAGAAGATTTACAATTACTAATTTAGTTTCTCTACTTATATTAGGTCATTTCAGATGTTCTACCTTTTTTGAACCTATTTTGGTCATTTATATCTTTCTAGGAATTTGACCATTTTATGTAGTTTGGAGAAACTGTGGCATATAGTTTTTTATAGGATTACTGTCTAATCCTAATTTCTGTAGAGTCGGTAGTGATGTCCTCTCTGCTCTCTTTCCTTTATGATTTTGGTAACTTTCGTCTTTTTTTTTTTTCTTGGTCAGTCTAGGTAAAGTTTTGCCATTTTCAAAATCTTTTTCAAACATTAATATTTGGTTTCATTGACATTCTCTATTCTGCTTTTTATTTTATTGATTTCTGCTCCAGTCTTTATTTCCTTTGAGTTTAGAGTGCTATTCTTTTTCTAGTTTCTTAAGGTGAAAGCTTGAGTTACTGATTTGAGAATTTTAACCTTTTCTAACATAAGTGTTTGAAGTTTTAAATTTCCCTGTGAACACTGCTTTAACTGCATCCCATAAATGTTGACATGTGTTTTTATTTTCACTCAGTTCAAAATATTTTCTAATTTCCCCTGTTATGTCTCTTTTAACACCTGGATTATTTAGGTGTTGTTTAATTTCCAAATATTTTGATATCTCCCAGATTTCCTTCTGTTGTTACATTTTAACATAATTCTGATATATTAAGAGAACATGATTTTTATGAATTCAATCCTTCTAAATTAATTGAGATTTGTTTTATGACCTAGCATATGATCTATCCTTGAGCATATGCCATGGGCACATTAAAAGAATATGTATTCTAAAACAACTAGACTCCTAAATATAAGAAACTGGTGGTTGCCAGAGGAGAGGTGGGTAGGGTGGATGACTGAAATACATGATGGGGACTAAGAGTACACTTATTGTGATGGGCACTGGGTAATATATAGAATTGTTGAATCATTATATTGTACACCTGAAACTAATATACCACTGTAGGTTAATCATACCTCAATTAAAAAATGCCAAAACAGAAAATGTAGTCTGTTATTTGGTGGAGTATTCTATAAACGTCAGATCAAGTTAGTTGATAGTGTTGGTCTTCTATATCATTGCTGATTTTCTGTCCAACTGGTTGACCAAATACTGAGAGTGGGGTATTAAATCTCTAATAATTACTGAATTATGTTTATTATTCCCATTTGAACTCTGTTAATTTCTGCATCATAAAATGTGGGGTTTATTGTTAATTATGTCTTCTAATGAAATGACCCTTTTATAATCATAAATGTCTTTTGTCACTAGTAACATGTTTTACCGTAAAGTCTATTTCATCAGGCATTAGTATCACCATTTTATTTTTCTTATGGATGCTATATGTATGGTATATCTTTCTCCATTTTTTTTTTTTTTTTTACTTTCAAAGTATATGTGTCTTTGGCTCTGAGGCATTTTTTTAGACAGAATATAGTTGGGTCTTTTTAAAAAATCCAGCCTGAAATATCGTAATTGGAATTCTTAATACATTCACACTTAATGTGACTATTGATGTAGTTCTATTCAAATCTGCCATTTTGCTCTTTTTTTATGTCTCATGTCTTTTTTTTAATATGTCTCATAGTGTGAACCACATTCTTTTGTTAGTTATTTTTGGTATACAAATTTAATTCCTCTGTTTTCCTTTTAAACTATAACGTTATTTTCTTAGGGGTTGTTCTAAAGTTTACATATGCAACTTTATTTATCATAGTATACCTTAGATCAACTAATTTAACTCACTCCCATTAGGTTGGCTATCATAAAGAAAAAAGATTACAAATATTGGCAGGCATATGAAGAAAAGGGAACTCTTGTATGCTCTTGGTGGGAAAGTAAATTGGTACATCTACTATAGAAAACACTATGGAGGTTCCTCAAAAGGTTAAAAATCAACTACCATATTATTCAGTGATCACACTTCTGGGTATATATCCAAAGGAAATGAAATCACTGTATCAAAGAAATATCTGCACTCTCACGTTCGTTGCAGCATTATTCACAGTAACTAAAGTACAGAAGCAACTTAAGTGTCCATCAACGGATGAAAGGACAAAGACAGTATGGTATACGTACATACACAATGGAGTATTATTCAGCCTTAGAGACATCCTGCCATTTGTGATCATGTGAATGTACTTAGAGGACATTGTAGTAAGGTAAATAAGCCAGACACAGAAAGACAAATATTTACGGTCTCACTTATATGAGGAATCTAAAAAAAAAGTCAAACTCAGAGAAACAGAGTAGAATAATGGTTGCCAAGGGCTGGCGGTGAGGGAAGTGGGGGAGATGTTGGTAATTGGGTATAAACTTTCATTTATGATGAATACGTTTGGGGGATCTAATGTACAGCATGGTAACCACAGTTAATAATAATGTATTGCATACTTGAAATTTGTTAAGAGAGTAGATCTTAAATGTTTTCAACACATGTACACAAATGGTACCTATGGGAGGTGACAGATATGTTAATTAGCTTGATTTCAAGGTATACTTATAACAAAATATCACATTGTACATCTTAAATATGTACAATTTGTCAAGCATACCTTAATAAAGCTAGGAAAAAAACTAATTCTAGTAAAATATAGAGACTTTACTCTGATAAGCTCCATTTTCCCTCCTCCTTTGTGCTATTTATCATATTCATTGCACCTATGTGTAATAACACAAAAATACAGTGATATAATTGTTTTATGCAAAAATATGCCTTAAAGACCATACATCTATATTTGTACAGTCTTTTATATTTATGTGCATATTTACTGATTCTGTTGCTTTTCATTTGTTCATGTACATTTGAGTTAGTGAATAATATCATTGCTTTCAGCCTGAAGGAGTTCTTTAATTTTTTTTTCCTTGTAAATCAGGCCAGCTAGAAAGAAATATTCTGATTTTTTGAGAACATCTTTATGCACTTTCTAAAGAACAGCTTTCCTTTATCTGAAATTCCCGGTTGACAGTTTTTTTTTTTTTTCTTTCAGTACTTTGAATACATCATTCTACTGCCTCTGGCCTTCACTGTTTATAAGAAGTAGTCTGCTAATATTATATTTCCTTGTATAGAATGAGTCATTTTTCTTTGACTGTTTTTAAGATTTCTACATTTGTGGTTGTATTTTAGTAGTTTGATGTTTTTGAGCATTGATCCCTTTGAGTTTATTTTGTTTGGGGTTTGTTCAGCTTCACTGTTTTTCTCAAGACTATGACCGTTATTTCTTCAAATAATTTTTCTGCTTCTACATCTTTTTCTTTCTGGAACCTACATTGATAGACTCAATGTTTTCCTATAGTTCTGAGTTTCTGGTAATTTTTTCACTCTTTTTTCTTTTTGTTTGGAAGATTGGACAATTTCTATTTATCTTCAAGTTTATAGATTTTTTTATTCTCCCATCCTGAATTTGCTTGAGCCATTTTTAGTAATTTTTAAAATTTCAGTTATGATACTTTCCAGTTCCAGAATTTTCACTTGTTCTTTTTTATAATGTGGAACTTTTTTGATATTCTCTATTTATGTCCTTGTCATCATACTTTAATTATTTAAACATGGTTTTCTTTAAGTTCCTAAAAGTATTTATCATAGGAGTTTTGAAGTCTCTATCTGCTCAGTCTAACATCTGGACCAACTCGGAGGCAATTTCTATTGCCTGCTTTTTCCCTCTTGAGTATGGTTTATAACTCCCTGTTTCTTTGGATGTGTCATTATTTTTCTAGAAAAGGCAACATTTTAATACATTGAAGGAGCTCCAGATTCTGATCCCCCCCACACCATCAGTGTTGTTATTGAAGTTTTAATAACTTACCTGGACAATATCTGTGGAATGTTTCCCCATAGTGTGTGACTGCTAATATCCTTTCTCTGTTTTAGAAAAAAAGAATATGCTTTGTTTCCTAGAGATCAGTAGAGCTTAGTTGTCTTTAGGCAATGAGGCCAGAAGTTGAGCTCAAACAACTGCAGTCAGTAAAATTTCCAATTTTTGTCAATGAGTCTATATGTGTGTTAGGCAATGTATTCAAAGTTCAGTTTTTAAGTCTTCCTACAGCATTATATGGAGATGGTCCAGCCCTGTATGACAGTCTCATTTTTCATCTATCCCTGAAGAATCAAATGTTTGGCTAGCTGTCCAGTCAACTGTTTGCCCTAATCAAGACAGCACCATTGGGACTGCAGAGTTGCTAGTTGGCCCAACCATTTGTTACCTAAGTCTCTACTGTTACTGTGCTTCTGGGCATGGAGCTTTAGATCTTTGGCCCCACATAAAATCAGCCCCTCTGGAACTGAAGCTGCTGGTTTTCATATGTTATACTATCTCGATTTAACCACTATGCTGACCAAGCTGGGAATGGGCAGGGGGAACAGTCCCAGACAGAAACACCATAGATTTCTACTGTTCTTATTCAAAGTTCAATAGTTTTCCATAAATGATCACTTTCCAGTATGTGTAAGCCTTTGATTTCCAGAGTCATGAAATACTTTGTCCAGTTTTATTGTTGTTTTTGGGGAAGTAGGTATGTTAAGCTACACACTTCACTATCCCAGAAGTCCTATTCCCAGAGACTAAGTTCTAGGCCCTACTCAGGTGCCAGGCACAGGAATACCCAATTTATTTACATGATTGCTAACCATTACAGCTACCCTACAAGATATGCACTATTTTCCTTATTTCTCTAATGAGTAAAATGAGGCTCACATAGTTTAAGTATCTTGCCAAACAAAAAAGCAAAGTAAAAATAGAAACACAAAAGTACCATGCTATTTACTTCCAAAGGAAATAAACACAAGTAGGAGCATAAGGGATTATTGCCCAGCACTTAGTTAACAGGTTTATGTAATTGACCGACCTCAACTCCAATTATTTAGTTTCCACTGTGCAGTGGAAAGGTTAATTGGCAAAAAAATAAGCTATTTTGTCATGGGTAGACTGATCATTTCAAAAATCATCTGTTGATTCATAAAGGTAGAATTTGTGCTCACATGAAATCCTGATAAAAATATGACTGATATTCTTCACTGAGTTATATCCACAAAAACCATCTCTAGCAACAAAAGATCACTGAACAGTAATTTTAATCTTAATTCACATTGTTTTAAAGATTTTATTTATTTATTTGACAGAGAGACAGCGAGAGAGGGAACACATGCAGGGGGAGCGGGAGAGGGAGAAGCAGGCTTCCCACGGAGCAGGGAGCCCGACGCGGGGCTCGATCCCAGGACCCTGGGATCATGCCCTGAGGCGAAGGCAGATGCTTAACGACTGAGCCACCCAGGCGCCCCTTAATTCACATTTCTTGATCCCTAATGGGCACCAACATATTCACAGTTAAAGAACATTCCAGAATTTCCATTTCTTTTGTATCTATCAACTGCTTCAGAATCTTTCAAGTTCTGCAACTCCACAAACAAAACACACATTCAAGGATTCTCTTGTCCCCTTTATTTTGTAAACCAACTTTGCCTCTTTATCTACTTCCCCTTTACTCAGGCTTCTCTAGCTTTCTTTCTTTACTAATTATCAAATTCTACATCATTAAAAATTCATGAATACATCAAAGATAGTATTATCCCTAGATACTGGAGGAAGCACAAATCTGAGAAAATACAGGCTTCAGTCTTACTAATTGGCTGAGGGAGAGGTAATAAAGGTAGTAGGGAACACTCACTTGTTAATTTTTCTTGTGCCTGCTGTCCTTGTCAGCTATTTTGTTCACTTAGGTAAAAATGATCATAATGGAAAAGGCATGGGCTTGGGGTCAGAATCACTGATATTTTTTAGTTCTTAATCTTTCTGTAACTTTGATCAGCCTTGGTAAAAAAAAATCTTAATCTTTCTGAGCTGCAATGTGATAACTTGTACAATGGACATAAGAATACTGCTATCTATCCATTGACTACCATGTCACAGTCAGGTGAGAGGATGCACACACCTAAAACTGAGCTGTTGTGAAGATTGAGGGAATATTTGTAAAACTCTTAAAGACTATTTTGTAGTGTAAGCACACAAAACTTAGCATCATTAATATTTTTTTACAGATTTTATTTGAGCGAGCGAGAGCAAGAGAGAGAGAGAGCGGGAGCTCACAAGCAGGGGGGAGGAGCAGAGGGAGAGGGACAAGTAGACTCCATGCTGAGCACGCAGCCTGACACGGGGCTCGATCCCATGACCCCGAGATCATGACCTGAGCTGAAATCAAGAGTTGGACGCCTAACCGACCGAGCCACCCAGGCGCCCCTCAGTGTCATTAATAGTAACTCCTGTGACTTCCAAGTTTCTAGCTTGGGCAAACACATAGTGATACCACTCACAGATTTTGTGAAAGAACAGAATATATTCAGTGTTGGATAGAATGATTTTTGAGGTGGCTTCCAGACATGGAAGAGAAAATGCTCCATTAGAGGCTAGATATTTGCCTAACCTGGAGCCATACTCTGGGCTGAATATTAAATTTAGGATCCAAAATAAAATAAGTGATTGTGGCACAGACTACTTATCTGCATACTCTATGATCCATTATCCCCTTCTTCTCTGTAAGAGGAGTCCAATGTTTAGCTGCCTAGCTCAGAGACTATGGTCATGAGAATCAGTTCCGACCAACAAGATGTAAGGAAGGCGTTGTGTGGACCTTCCGTGCAGTCCCCTAAAAGGGTAAAGGCATTCCCATTCTCTCTGCTTCCCAATACTGCAGCCCAAAAAGCATATGTGATAGCTGGAGAGCTAAAAGTTATCTTGGATCATGATGATAAAGGCCTCATCAAGGGATGGCAGATTTTGAGATAGAAGGAGCTTTGGTGTTTGACATCATAATGATGCCAGCCTACCTCATTGCAGATTACTTTTATACATGATAGATACATTTCTATCTTATTTCGAGCAGTATATTTTTGTGTACCTCTGGATTTGATTTCTGATAGGGAGAGATAACATCTGTGGCTATGGATAGCAACCAGGGAAAGTATATAGATTAAGCGGATATGTCTTAATAGGATTGAGGAAATGTCACTTAGAAACATCAGGATTTAAGGGGCAGATGAAAGGAGGAGTGCAATTAAAAAAGGAATTCTGCAGAAAAGTGGGAATAAAATCAGATGAAATTAATGACATGGTAGGCAAGGTAGCACAAAGTGCTAATTTGGAAAGTGGTCAGTTAATGCCAACTGGCCTACAGTAGGACTGAGATATGTCCAGTGGATTTAACTATAGGAGATCACTGATGGCCTTGGCAAAGATATTATCAGAGCAGTGGTAGGGACCAAGAGCAAAAAAACAAAACAAAACAGATACAAGAGAATATATGAATTTAAGTATTAGTAACTATAAAGAGAAGAATTTAAATAGGAATAAAAACTAGGAAAGGGAAGTAAGAGACCTTTCTCATCTTGGGCTGCCCAGAATCTGAACACCCTGTATATGTGGGGGGAATTCCAAGGTCATTATGGAATAAAATGGAGGAAGTTCAGTTTTCAAATCTGGAATGAGTGACAAAGAACTTCAAGGTACCATTTCCAATTCTTTCCAATAGCAATGACATTCTTCACCCCCTGTCTGCAGGGGTGGGGTGGTCTCTGAGAGCATGCAGACCCAGGGTGTGATTTGGACTATATAGTTCCTGAAACTGAGCCTCTCCTTTGCTCTCTGTCCATTTTGGAGTTGGTGCTCTAGCCTTCTCTATGGCAATGGCAGCAGGTCTTTATCCTTCTCATAAAGTTTATTTTTGCTTATATTAAACAGAACTGGATTCTGTTATTCACAGCTAAGAACTCTGGCAAGTACAGTGGAAAACATTATGAGAAGAGTATTTATAATTTACTTTTTAATCTAGGAGCTACAAATGTTTACTTGGTCAGGGTTAGGAAGCCAGTAGAATAGGGTGAGGATATGCTTGTGTGCATTCGGGGGAGAGAGAATAATTAATGGGGGCCAGGTTCCTGTGAAATAAGAGATAAGGCCTTCTTCAAAAAATAAGGAGATAGTTATACATTCACCATTATAACAGTAAGTGAAAAATTCTTGTATTCGCAGTTCACACATGTATGGTGTTTTCCATTTTAGAAAGGGCTTTTTAAAAACATATTTATCATAGTAGAGAAAAGAATTTTAACTTATATTAGCCAATGTGAGGAAAAGCTTATTGTGATCATTTTCGGTTTCTATTAATGATTAACTGTGATAATTGAGAATTAGTAAAATACAAGAGCCTTGTTCAAGAAAACACGAGGATAGAGTCACACACATATCAAAGGTACGCTTTAATTATATTAAATCCAGGGAAGGAATCAAAGTGATCAACACATTTTTATCTCAGGACTTGGGGTTTTCCCTTGTGCAGAAAGGTAATCCACTGACTCGTGGATACTGTGTTCATTTTTAGCAGTATGAAGCTTTGCAATTCTAACAAAAAGTACTTTGGAACTGATTGCTTGTTGTAAGACCTATGTCTCACAGGATAGGCTCTGACGGTAGACAATGTAAGTTTCCTCAGCAACAAGGAAAATGAAAAGCATGTAAAATGCCCTTTGGCCTGTTTTAAGCCACTGGTGGCTTCCAGGTGTATCTGCTGTACAGATGGACAACAAATTTCAGACTTCAATAACCTTAGAGGGAGAGGGAATTTACAGGATCTCAAGCAAGGAGTCTTCCGGGGGCAGGCTTCAGTTTGTGCTTATTTCTCATATTCCAGTCTCTCCACCTACAGTGTCTCTAGCTATTGAACACTTGTATTTCACTGAACACTGTATCCATGCTTTAAATATGCTTGTAGACATGCTTTCTTTTCCCAGGGTCCTATATATATGTAGGGACATGGGGACATTTCTGATCTGTCATCAATAGGACGGGAAATTTGAACTTAGTTTCCTATGTGTTGTAATCAATTTAGTCTCCTGATATATCCCCAGTATTTTGCTTACCAACCCTTCTGACTTAGGATAGTTAAGGGGGGGTAGTCTGTGCCCAGTGGAGATCACATGTATTAACTCAGTTCGTTAGTTACCACTAGTACTCATCTGCCACAGTGGCTTCCTGACACCTGAACTCCTTCTCCACAGTATCACTTATTAATACATACCCTGGGAACTCTGTTTCGATTACCAGCTAGTAAGTCAGTGAAGTAAGAAAGGGATCTCACTGAGTTAGGTGACTGGGAATTGCTACCATCTCTCCATTGAGGACAAAAAAAAAAAAAGGCTCAGTGTCTTCAGCAGCTTTGTCTTCCTCCCGATGTTCAGACTTACACATCCAAACACACGTTCTCTGAACACCTTGTTTTAGATGTTCCACAGGCCCCTCAAACCTGTCATATCCCAAGGTCAAGTCTGTATGTCTGATGTGTGTCCTTCTTTCCATCTGGGTTCTCCCCCTTGTATTTCCTATTCGAGTTAATGCATTCAATTCAGAAACGTGGATAAGGGGTCATCCTAGAGCCCTCCCTTCATCACCCCCATCTCATCTAATCAATTACTAAGTCCTTTTATTTTCATCTGCTGAGTGTCTTAAATCTGTCATGTCTTCATGAATTTTATTCAGCTCAGACATTTCTCATCCTTAATCTGAAAAACTACAGAACTACTTGAGACACCCTACTGTTAGCCTCAGCCTCTTCATTTCACCCTGAGCTCAACTATCAAAGGGGCCCATGTGCTTCCAAATCTGAACTATTTGAAACCTTCCAAGGCTCCTCTATTCCACCCCAGGAAAAGGTTTGAGATACAAAATCTTCCCTGACCTGCTCCATCTTGACTGCTCGTATCACACCATACTTCATCCTCAGACATACAAGAGAAATCCTCTTATTAAACTTGACTAGGATGAGTGGATAGGTAGTCCTTGGGAAAAAAATGTTAAATCAGAGGGATTAGAGTTGTTTAAACATATTTAAACATTTTATTTTCTTTTAGAACATATTTGCCTCTAATTCACCACTCATTTGGTATGGGGTCCAAGACCTTTCCTGAAGTAAGGATCCACTGACTGAAGTGCTGCATACTCTTTCTTATATAAACCACTCCCATATTTCATCATCTCGGACTTTCAGTTTTGGTTTCTTCAAAGTAGAGTAAGTCTTAGAGAGATTAGAAAGAATCTAAATGTAAAAGTCTTCCTGACTTTTGTGATTTCTACCCTCTACCCCCAATCTTAAATAGTTTCCTCATCTATATCTACTTGAACAGTTTTTCCCTGATCATCGTTATCAAGTCTTTCCAAGCATTCAACTTAGTTTTCATAGAAACCATAATTCTTTCTCTTTGCATTCCCATTCTAATTACATAAGAATATAAAAAAGAATATCTTGTATTAAATAGGTTGGGAACAACATATCGGTGGCTCTTGGAAATGCTACTCTCAAGTGGTGGGAGGCAAGGTACGTGGTTCCAATAAGGTTACTCGAAAAACTTTCAAAAACATAGAGGTTATTAATATCCAGCATTCAGTTTGGAATAAAAATTGGGCAGTTGGTTTTACATACAGAATGATGAACTCATTTAAATGAAGATTTTTTTTTTTTAGTGTTCCGTGATTCATTGTTTGTGCATAACACCCAGTGCTCCATGCAGAACGTGCCCTCTTTTCTAAACTGCATGTAGTTCTTCAACATAGCCCACTTTTTCTTGTTGCACTGATTTTACTCATGTCACTTTTTTCCCTCTGGCATGTCCATCCATTCATTCTTCATTTGACTCCTGACATCCTTCAAAGCCCATCCCAGAGATCATCCTCCATTACCAATTCTAACTCCTACCTCCCCAGACCCCTAAGAGTTCACAGAAGGCCATGAATAAAGTGCACCCACATGTGTATCTATAGAGTGATATTGTCCGTACCAGCCAATGCAGCAGCATGTTTGGCTCCAGCTAGCCAGTTTCACTAGAATTTGCCAAGTTGCAAAGAATAAAATATGACATAAAAAGATTAACTATGAGGCTAATTTTTCATAGTCTTTTGAAGAATTATGAATGTCCTTGAAAGCTTTTCAAGAGTCATCAGATAACAGATGGGAAGAGACCAGATTTTCCATAGACACCTGTGGATAATATCTGTATGATCCTCTTTGATCAATCTAAAAATAGCTCTTTGATGATATGGATTGCAAAGTAAAACATTTTGTGCTTATAGGTTAGATGAAAATAAAATACCCAGGCTCGAGGTTAATTTCTTCTTATTTCACCTAGAATTTATTAGTTGTGATACAGTAAAACTGAGGTAAACAAATGTACAACGTATTTGAATCAAAGAGCTTTTTTTTTTATATAAAAAGCTATGGAAGTTAAAGTCATTTGTCTCTCAAGAGTATTAAATTCAGGAGGATACCTAAAACATGAATTATTAACCCAACTTCTTTAAGGTTAGAATTGATCTAGTCCAATTTCCAGAGCAAAAGATGATCCATGAAAATGTGTTAATATTATTAAAAAACATTGAAAAAATGGCTCTGGCTCTGTGCCTCTATTTTTAACCTATGTAGCAATGTCAAGTGTAGAGATTTATAATCCTACTTTAATTTGAATGTGAATAAAAATCTTAGAATTTAAACTGAAAAAAATGTTTTTTTGGTTATCAACAATGTACTAGATTTTCTGCTAAGTACTGTGGGCTCTAGAGATGAGAATAAGCTATTGCCTGGCCCTCATGAAGCTTTCGATCTTGCCAAGGAAGATCAAACACATGTGGGTAGGCTACATGATAGATACATAAAGTGTAATGTGTTATAAGAAGGAGCAAAAAGAACTTAAGAGAACAAAGTGCTTCTGCTCGAGAACAGGAAGTAGTACTCGCTGAGGAAAGAATGCTTATGTTGGGTAGGATTTTCAGAGAAAATTATGAGAAAGGCAATTCAATCTCAAAAAGCTAATCAGGTCATTTTATGCTTGGGACGCAAGCTGAACTAATGAGTATGATAGATAACATGTTTGGAAAGCTAGGTCAGAACAGATTCTATGTCCCATCCCCTTGCTGAAAAGCATGACCAGCTAAGGGAATGGGCTTGCTAAGTGAGCGGTTGAGGGGCAGAAACTGGAAGTACATCCTAGAGAATACTAAAGGTCAAAGCTAAGATAAGTAATGCAAAATTGGATCTAGAGGAGGGAGGCGAGACTGTCAGCATTTACATCCTAGTTCAAATACTTGCTAGTTATGTGGTCTTGGGCAAAGAACTTAAGCAGTCTGTGCCCCAACTGCCCTTCTGTGAAGATGAATATAAGAAAAGAGTTGTTAATGAAGATTCCATGAGCTGTGTAAAGCACTGGGAACCGCACCTGGCAATATTAAGTGCTGTCACCACCAAGACCACCACCATTATACGAGCATCTATATGAAGTATTATAAAACAAATGTCTATGGGAAAGCAGTTAATATAAATGACTGAAGTGGGACAGGTGTGGCAAACTGAAGAGTAAGCTTGCTTGCCCAAACCAGTGCTTCGCAAACTTTCCTGTGCATATCAATCACCTGGGAGTCTTGTTAAAATGCTGACTATGATTAGACCCTGCATTTCTCAGCAACTCCCACGTGATGTCCGTGCTCTAGTCCAGAGACCACACTTTGAGTAGCAAGTCTGAAACAGCTCTTATTCAGATGCAGCTGACTTGTGCCTTGAGAGAATGTGGGGGTGAGGGCCCAGTAGCCAGATCTGAGTTTTCTTTTTTTTTTTTAACTTTTTTTTTTTAAGATTTTATTTGAGAAAGAGAGAAATAGAGAGTTCATGTACAAGCAGGGGGAGCAGCACGCAGAGGGAGAGGGAGAAGCAGGCTCCTGCTGAGCGGAGCGCCCGACGTGGGGCTCCATCCCAGGACCCTGGAATCATGACCTGAGCCTAAGGCAGATGCTTAACCGACTGAGATGCCCAGGCGCCCCCCCCCCCCCCGCGCCCAGATATGAGTTTTCAAAAGGAGACAGGAGCCCTTGTTGGTTTGTTTTAGAAAATATGAAGCCCCTCGATGTTTAAATGTTGGCAATTATTTCAAAAACAGTGCCTCTGTAAAAACACTACACACTTTTCAAGCTGGATTCCACCTGTGGGCACTCAGTCTGCAAACTCGGGGCTGGCTGAAGAAACCAGGGAAGTTCAAGTACAGAGCAAGTAGACTGGAGTTAGGGCTGACGAGATCCTGGGGGCAGAGTAGGAATGTGTGAGGAGGCTTTCAGCACTGGTTTAACATGGGTATGCCGGGTCCATTGGAAAGATTACAAGCACTATAAAGAGATTTCTAACATGTTAAAATTTTTGGTTTTCATTTTGTAGGAAATAGGGTGCTATACAGAAGGCTATTTTGGTTAGGGGAGCCTAAATTTGTCAGGAGACAAAATTAAAGAAGACTTAAGAGAGAACAGTTGTCTCACAAAGAGTGCACAGAGTATATGAATTGCTAATGGAGATTTTCAAGAAGAGGTCCTACTAGGCCTACTTTAATGAATTAGATAAGGCTCATTTCTAATTAACAACATCTATTTGCATGCAAACAATGAACTAAGGTCTTTAAAAAACAATTTCTTCCCTTAAGTACATTTAGGGATGCTTCCCATTAGCTTATTTACACCATTAATTTGCTTGGCAAACTAGCATAGATTATATACAGGTAAACTTTGGTTCGCAACATCAGAAGTAGAACATATAAACGAATAAGAAGTTACAGATTTTACATGAGTCTTGCACAATAAGGGCTTTTTAAAAGACCTAGCCTTACTTTGAACTTTGATGTATAACTGAAAGATTTTTGTGTCCTTACGAAAGGAATGTAAAAACATTTTCCCCTAGGACTGCTTGCCAGAAAGATGCCAGTCTTCGTTTCAGAAAGGGTTACTGCCCACATTTTGGTTTCCACACACTGTTCCCCACTAAAAGATTTAAATCAGAGGCCCTTGGAGAAACGGTTGATTTCAAACCTGGGGCAGGGAAAGTACACGGTGAGCATGGGGTGTTGAAGCCAGAAGCTCGAACAAGTTCCCCCTGGTCAAATTTAATAAAGGTGGGAATATCAACAAGAAGAATAACTATAACTTATTGTAACATATTGAACAAGTAAGAATCCATAAAACCATACTGATATCAAGGAGAAAAGTGAAAGCTTTTGTTTTTAAATAGAGGAAATCAGCTTGTACGTTCATGTCAGAATTCAGAAAAAAATCACCATCTTGTAACCCTAATGTAGTGAGTTTGGGAAGGATCATCAAAGGATACTATAGCCATTAGGGACTTATTAATTTCAAAAAAAAATGACACTTTACAACTCAATATCTGATGGCCACCACCTAAACCAAGTGACCAAACTTAGCAACATTTACAGTGGGACCACCTCCTTTTATGACCTCTGATGTGATCCGAAGTACACACCGTCTTTTATGAAGTATTCTTGCCAAAAACATTTAACTTGCATCTTTGCAAGTCTCAACATCCAGTTTACAAAAAATACAGCGAAAAGAGAACAAGCTAAATGACATAATGAAGGGGAAAATATTACATAAATCCAGAAAGGTGAGTTGTTTTTTTTTTTTTTTTTGAGGCTATTGTACCAGACTCTTCCAAATGTCAGTATCGGTAAAAAGAGAAAGAAAGTGAGAGAGCTATTTTCCACTAAAGGAGACTGAAGAGGGGCTCCTGGGTGGCTCAGTCGGTTAAGCGACTGACTCTTGGTTTTGGCTCAGGTCATGAGCTCAGGGTCATGAGACTGAGCCTCAAGTGGGTCTCCGCACTCAGCATGGAGTCTGCTTGAGATTCTCCCTCTGCCCCTCTCACAGCTCCTGTTCTATCTTTCTCTAAAATAAATAAAATCTTTATAAATAAGTAAATAAGACTGAAGAAACCTAATAACTGAAGGGGATCATAATATGCCACTTGGGCGTAAGAATTATTTTGAGCGGAAGGCAACTGAGATAGAGCAGACACAGGCAAAGCTCTCTACCCAGTGTATTTCTGCCTTAAGGCAGGGCATACACCTGCCCTTGTGAAGGTATTCCGCTGTCCCTTTTCTGGACCAGGAAGAGCAGATGACTTTTTATCACTAGAGATAGCAGTACGGACTTGAATCTACTTATTACTGACATAGCCTTATCTTCCATTAGTTTCCCCATATATTTGCCTTCCTGCAATTTATCACCCCTAGAAGCCCAAACCCCTTTCTTTTGTCTTGTCACCTCCCTACAATTTAATTCTCTTTGTTAAAATGGTATTTAAGCTCTTAGGTCTACTGCTTCTTTGGCTTTTCACTTTCCTATGAAGCCCCCTGTGCCACATTAAAAAATTAACATCAAATAAAATCTGTATGCCCTTTCTCCTATTAATGTGTCTTTTTGTCACTTTAACTTGCCGTCTCCAGATATTAAAGCTAAGAGGGTAAAGGAGAAAGGTTTTTTTTTTTTTTTTCCTCTCCTACAAAACCAAATGCAATACATAAAATATGATGGGACATTGGTATGAAAAACTCAAAGAATGATATGAAAGACATTTTTGAGTCATTCGGTCTATTTGGATATGGGTGGGATATTAAATAATAATATGGTATTATGTTTAATTTTCTTGAGCATGGTAAACAAACATGGCCATATATGGCATGTCCCTATTCTAAGGAAATGCATGGTGAAGTATTTAGAGGTGCAGCATAAGGGTGTTTATAACTTACTTGCAAATTTTAAAACAACAAAAAATGTGTGTGTGTGTGTGTTATTGCCTATATTAAATAAATAAAGCCTGGGGCGCCTGGGTGGCACAGTCGTTAAGCGTCTGCCTTCGGCTCAGGTCATGATCTCAGGGTCCTGGGATCGAGCCCCGCATCGGGCTCCCTGCTCTGTGGGAGGCCTGCTTCTCCCTCTCCCACTCCCCCTGCTTGTGTTCCCTCTCTCACTGTGTCTCTCTCTATCAAATAAATGAATGAAATCTTTAAAAAAAAAAAAAATAAAGGCACATATGGGGGAGGTAGGGAGAGGGAGAAAAAAAAATGGCAAAACGTTAGCTATTGAATCTAGGGATTTAGGAGAAGGAGAAGAGGGTATATGGGTATTCCTTATGCTACTTTTTTCAACTTTTCTATATGCTTGTGATTTTTTATTTAAAATGTTGGCAAAAGACAAATTTCGAGCAGTGTATTCGATCAGGTGGCATTTAAATTAAAACTCTTATTCCTCTCTCTATAAGTACAATAATTGCTTTATCTCTACAATGGTGGGAACAATACCATATTTGCCTAAAGGGAAAAGGAGAGATAAATTCTTGAGATCACTTTTCATTGCTACGGATTATGATTCAAAGATTCCTCAATTTAGGGATTCTACTTCCCATTACCTTGCTGCCCTCTTCCATTCAATCTTTTATCAACTGATATTATTCTAAGTAAAATGGCCTCCCTTATGTTGTCAGCTATCCATTGCTCAAAGGCCTGCCTACCCACATTCCCTTGACTGGTACATCTCCTGGGATATCCAGAAAAAAGGGAGTGTATGAAGATAGTGACATCATTAAAAGGACTGAGACCATAGTGTCTGGGCAGAAAAACAGCTAGCCAGAAATCGTTAAGATCCTTTTTTCCCTATGCCATGGAGCCCTCTGGCAATCTGGCGAAGCCTGGGACTCTTCTCAGAATCATGTTTTTAAGTCCAGAATATAAAAAGCCAAGAACTCCGAAGAAAGTCAATTGTATTGAAATACGGTTATAAAACTACTAGAAAATATTTTTTGTGATATAGCAACACATGTGCTTGTTTATTATTAACACATTGATAAGATCTTATGGAAAATCTGATAACTGGTACAATTTTGACAAGTGATAACCGTGAACAATACTTTGAGGTATGTGTAGCTACTCTACTGAAATATAAAAATATTTGTGATTTCACAGGTACTCCTAGTATTACTCTGGTTTGTTGCCTTTATTCAAAATGGAAGAGAATGCTCAATTTCCATTAGAGGTTAGCAAAAACAGAGAGGTAGTCTTTTACAATTCAAGCTCATGGCACCCCTTGAATCCTACCAATGGACCTGGGCTTAAGAATCCTCATTACAGAGGCTTGCTTTGTTTTAGCCTATGATTTCCTTTATGGCTGATAAATTTTCATTTGCATCTTCTTCATTTACAAAGACCATATTGGTGGCTAAGCCATCATTAAAATCATTATACTGTCATGCTTAAACCTATAGATGCTATCCAGTTCCTCTGCTACATAATTGAGGCAACAGTGTACCTAATTGACTGCATTTTATACTTCATTTACTTCCAACATAAACTAACCTTAATGGATGTCCACTGCTATTTGAATTTGTTCTGGGATTTTTCTGCTCATATTTCTGATATCTTGCATTTTCAAAAAGAAGGGTTTAAAATTATGTAGCTGTAAGGCTCCAAACAGTTTTGCAGACTTTTTTTTTTTTTTTTTTGCTCAAATTGTGTACTTTCTTTTGTATGTGTACATGGACCAGGAAACATGAAATATTTCCAACAGCTGCATTTAAAGCCCACTGCAAACTGAGAATACTGATGTCAACTTGAATAGTCATTTTATTTTTCACCTGTGCAATAAATAACTTCTGTTTCCTGCTGACTTCTCCTTGGGTTGCAGTAAAAGCATGGCATTGATTAATAATGGTTTCATGATTACAGCTCCTCTGCTATTGTTAGGTTAACATATTCTTTGTTTTTTACTTCTATTTTATTTGCTACTGGATGCTTGGAAATAGCTGTTAGTGTATTGGTAGAAAAGGCACTTCTATTTTATTACTTTTTTACATTTCATAAAATTTAAATGATACAAAAATTCTGAGGAAGTATGCCATGAAACTGATCTCAGTGGAAATTTAAATATGCTAACATTTATTTTTAAAATGTAGCGTGAAGTAGACAACTTTAAAAGCTGAGTTAAAAAAAAAAAACCCTCAAGGAAGCTGATCTTGACTTTTTAAAGCACGGAAGTGCAATATTTAATGTAGGTCAAAATGTTTAAATGGGAGAGATATTTCTAACCAATTACAGCCAAATCCCTAGCTGTAATTAACCTACAATTTGTGTAATATTTCATCACAGCGTCAGCATACACTACTTTCTTGTAAACCTAGAAGGATCTAAAATTTTGGAGCTTATTTGGTGGAACAGTCATAATGCCCTATGTTTCTAAGTTCTGATTTTCATTTAGAAGTAACATCACTTTTTCACCTGAATTTTCAAAAACTTGTTATCAGAGTAAATATTGACATGTGTTTAAACATAATATGAGCAGGATATTTAAAGATGAGAAACAATGCTTTATATATAATAAAGAAAAAATAATCTTCCAACCCATTTAATCTACTTTATGAATTCAAGTTATTAATTTTTAGAGCAGGCTATGCGATTTTCCTTAATCTGCCCATTTGTTAACATCTTATTTTAGACTGGATTGACTTCAGTTCAGAAATGATATTATACAGGTTTAAACCTGCTCATAGTCTAAACATCAGTTATTTAAGTAATGATATAGTTGTGTGTTTAATAGAGAGATTTCAATGTGGGGGAAAAAAGTATATGATTTTCCCAAGGAAGCAGTTTCACCACCAAGTTTAGATTTTATCTTCCATTATCTCTATAAAAATTATAATTATTTTCTAGGCCCCTGGGTGGCTCAGTCAGTTAAGTGTCTGCCTTCAGCTCGGGTGTGAACTCAGGGTCCTGGGATCGAGTCCCGCATGGGGCTCCCTGCTTGGCAGGGGTCTGCTTCTCCTTCTGCCCCTCCCCCCTCTCATGCTCTCTCGCTCTCTCTCTCTCTCTCTCTCTCTCAATAAATAAATAAAAATCTTTAAGAAAAAATTATAATTATTTTCTAAGTCAAGATTCAAACTAAAAATGTTTTTAGATGATGCTATAAAAATTTTACACTTTTATCAAGAGGTGTGTGTATGTGTGTGTGTAGGTTAAGTAAAGCATCCCTTTTGTAGAGGAATATGAATTTTATCTACTTTTTGAATAATGCAACAGGAGCAAAGGCGCCAAGAGGAGGTGGGCAAAGACAATGGACCTAATTCTGAAACCTTTCTAATATATCCTCACCAAAGACGTTCATCAATGAGTTGTCCTAGCTTTCTGAATATTAAAAACCACCTATTATGTAGATGATAGGTAGGAAGCAAGAGCTTGGCAATAGAAGGGAGTTTTCATTGTTCAAAACAATAGTCTCATTTGGTAAATAAAGGCCAAATCCTCCCTTATGAAACAGGCAACATTAGCATCAACAACTGGAAGCATGATACAAAATCCCATTTATAAAAATATCTATGCCTTCCAAGTGCAGCAGTATACATTTGGCATTCTGGGCTTTCAGGACCTTCCAAGGGAAAGTTAAAAGATGACTGAATTCAGCAATAACTTTTCTGAGGTTTTGTTTGCCCCTTTATTTTTTCCCCCTTTAGATTTGACCATTGTCGGCCCAAGTCCCTCTTCAAGCATGTACTGACAAATGTAGTGGAACTAAAAACTAAATACGACCATCTTGGTTTTGAATATCAGAGTCACATTCATAGCTGTTCAAAAATCTAGCCAAATCACAGTCTTTCTTACAAAATCGTCATTTGTTATTTCCTTTTGTCATCTTCTTTCAAATAAATGAGCCTCAGCTTGTTAAAACCAGAATATACTGAAGATGTTCGTATTTGAACAATCGCTTGTTTAAAACAAACTTCAAAGTTTAAAATAGCAAAGTGCTGTCTATTTCCCTAGCAGCAGCTACATGTTTCAGGACATGAGACTCAGAAAACAAATTCATTATTGCTACTGATTAACAGTTGAGGGGCTCCTTCCCCTTACTGCCTTTCACCCTGGTTTCAATCTTTCACAGAGTCTTTTTTTTAGAGGACAGCTTAAATAGCTCTGCTAAAATTTTAGGATTCCTATTTTTATCTGTTATCCTACCTCTTTTTTCTTTCTACCAGCTGTTTGCAGACCTCCTGCCACCGCAGATTCAGGCTTCCCAGTTTTTCTTGCAGAATGTTGGCATCTGTCTTGGAGGACAGTTGAATTACTTCTTCCCCAGTCGCATTCAATACCCTGACAACAGTTTGCCGCTGTTCGATGCCATCCTGGAGTTCCTGTAAGATACCAAAAAGGCAAAACAAAAATGAAGCCCTACGTCTTTTTATTTGAGAAAAGATTTAACAATGTGCTACCACATGTGGTTCTATGGGGAGAGAAAGAAATAAAAAAGTGCCCTGTGAAAGTTTCTCTATGAAACTGACATGCCTATATCCAAAGGCTACAAGACAGAAAGACACCTTTTATGTGTCAATAAAAAAGCACCCTCTCAGTTCAGCTCCGGTCTTTATATTTGTAAAGCTTGTCAGCTAGACGATGGTATAATGTCCTACAAATCAATTAGTTGGAAACCTCAAGAGCAAATTTGATTTCTTGTCCCCACAAGGATGTTCCATGTTTAATAGTCTATGAAATGTTGTAAAATTTCAACATGAAAAACGTATTTTGATTTCTTAATGACTGTCGATAGGAGAGGTGAAAAAGAACAAACATACTTTAGTCATAGTATTTTAAAAAAAACAACCCCTAGAGATACTTAAGCAAAAATTCATTGCTTATATTAGAAGGAAATTTATTTCAAATTCTGTTTCCATCAAGGTATTTTGCATTATAAAACCACATAAAACAGAATTAATTGCTTTCAGGGGCAGCCTATCAAAAAATCCCTAAGGTACAGTGATAAATTTAAAAATAATCTATAGCCACCAGAACATTTTTATGAGTCATTGATGACGTCAAGATGAAATACTTTCCACTTTTTATCCTGAATGAAAATTTAAGAGTAACAGAAAAGGAGTGTCATTAAAAAAGAGACTACTACAACCAAATATACATAAAAACAAAAATGCTCTTTACCATTACATAAAAATGGCCCTCTACTTTTTTTTTTTTTTTAAAGATCATCTAGAATGTTTTAGGCAATGAAAATAACCAGTACTAAATCTGCAGGTTAGAAAATGAAATAATCTGAGAACTTGAGATCCCTACCATGTTTAAATCAAAAGGGCTTACAAATTCCCATGTACTAATTGCATAAAGTCAGTATGCAGAACACTTTCCTGATAGATGTGATTCTCATGATCTTGTATTCTTATATTTCCCTGTCTTTTGAGCCAGTACCAAGGACATAGTAAATGCCAGTCCATGCTTGCCAAGTAAATGAATGGATGCATGTCTTCTGAGACTGGGTCAAATCTCTCTAAGATCCTTATTCCACCTAAAGAATTATTTTTTTTTTACTACTTTTGTGTAATATTATTTTGAATACTAGAATTTCTGGTAGTATAACTTTAACAGTTAAAAGACTCAATCAATCGGCAAAAATGATAACAAGGCCATTATTCCAGGGACCACCGTGCCTCAAATGAACATAAAACTATGCAGTTATCGAACTGTTCATAAGGCTTCCTCACTATATACTCTCTTACATGTACATGAGATATGCTCTCGTGAACATGTGGTATTTCCTTGCAACTAGTTGATTTTCACCATTACTTGAATCTCACTCTTTACCATCCATTCACACCAGGGTGGTGTGTGACACTCACTGTTACTTGCTCAGTAACGGGTACACTCATTCATAACAAACTGTGTCTATGTTCCTATCATACCAGACATTCACTGAGGTCAGAGACTGTGTCCTATTCATGACTGTGTCCTTAATGCTTAGTCCTGTATCTGGCGCCTGGGAGGTTTTGGGAACTATCTGTTGAGAGAACGCATGCGTATCTAAATAAAGGAAGTGGGGGAGGAAGGGAGACATTCAGTTTCATCATTGTCATGCTATCATTAGTATTAATACTTATCATTGGGCCTCCTAGAGATTCAAAGAAATAAGTTCCATTTTCTAGGTTTCAGGCAGTATATAATCTAGCTGAAGAGGTGAGACACAGTTGTGAAGGATAATTTGTTGTACTCCATACAAGAGAGAAAGCAAGATGCTCATAAATGATGCACCAGAAGAGGGATGATTTCAGTGGAAGGATGAACAGGGGGGAGATGCCTCTGGGGGGATGTGAAATATGAAGAATGGGTAGACCTGAGAAACGTGGAGGATCAGGGGGTGAGCGGATTGGCAGGAGGCAAGGCCTATGGTGTGCCATTTCCATGATGTGATCAGGAATATGTACCTGGGCTCCATGTCACAGTATGGGAGGGGGAGTGCAGGGAGAGGGGCAGCCCTGGGTGGATCTTGGGCCTCGGCAGAGAGGACTTGGCTTTTCTTTTTTTTTTTTTTTTTTTTTAGGTTTTTTTTTTTTTAAAGATTTTATTTATTTATTCATGAGAGACAGAGAGAGAGAGGCAGAGGGAGAAGCAGGCTCCCAAGGAGCAGGGAGCCCGATGCGGGACTCGATCCCAGGACTCTGGGATCATGACCCGAGCCGAAGGCAGACGCTTAACGACTGAGCCACCCAGGCGCCCAGGACTTGGCTTTTCATTATGGAGTATGCAATGCTTCGGGTGGCAAAAGAAAATAACTTCTGTTGTAAGTACAGGAGTATTGGAGATAGAGCTGTGTTTCTGGTTAATTCTGAGGCAGAGTTCCAGGCTAAGGTTAAGACAGGGACACAGGGAAAACACCAGGACAGCATTCTGGGAGACTGGTATTGGGGTAAGACTAGACTTTTGATAATGCACCAGAAAGGAAAAGATAAACCCAATACACTGTTAGGGCAGAATCTATAGGGTTTGTGAACTAGCTGGATCACGCAATCATGCATAACTACTGGAATGGGAAAATCTTTGCCTAAAAGACAGAAAACAGGAAAGTAGAGAAGAAAGATTAAGACTCTGATTTGTACCTTCAGTGGTGTCCAATATCCACAGCTATTTGTAATATTTTGAAAAAAATGCCTGGAGTATGTATTAGATGTGTGCTATAGCATTGCATCTCAAACTTTAAAGTGCACAAGAATCTCCTAGAGAACTTGCCAAACTGCTGATTCTGGTTCAGTGGGTCTGTGGAGGGCCCCAAATTCTCTACTTCAAACAAGCTTGATGCGGACGCCGATCCTGCTGGTCTAGGAACACCACACTGAGTAGCCCGATGACAGAATCTTTGTTAAGTAATCAAAGAATTCTTGGTGGTGGTTTATAATGCTATAAGCTAGAGCTGCTTCAGAATTTTTATATCAGCTCCTCTGCTTTGTATTTTTGATCTTGGCCCTTCTACTTCATGGCTGGTGGCTGCAGCGACTTTTACAACCCAATTGTAGAATCAACAAGGGTTTTATTCTTTCTATTTCCCAGATAAGAGAGAGAATTGAATAGCTAAGAATAAAGCAATAATTTAAAATTGTTAGATCTAAATCTCATTTATAGAGAGTCCCAAACCAGGGCCTTCAGGTTTTTTAATTTTGTGAAAGGAGAGCTCATTAAATAGTCTATTGCATTTGTGTGAGAAGATTTTTGTAATCAGGAGAGCTATTTACAGTGTATGATCCACTTGAGGAGAGCTTTCCGTAATAAAGCATAAGACAATGGCATAATGGATCGAAACAGGAACTAAAAAACGTGTACCTGGTGTTTTACAAGTTAGCCTCTGAGCCCGAAGATAAAATTTGATGTAACAAATTAAATGTAAAACCTCAATCAACTTTATTCACTTAGGGAAAAACAAATTAATTTTAATTCTATAGCTTCTAAATATTTTAAGCACTAAATTATTCACTACCAGCAAAATGTCCAAGCTTTGATATCATACTAATGTTCTGTTGTCATAGACATCCTTATCCATTTCTCTGGCAATTAACATCTAGTCTTAGTTTGGGACAGAAAGAGAATCATAATTAAATCTATTGGATTATTCATCACAGTTAGAAAGCTTATTGTGTTTTGATTCTGCTATGAAAGCATCATTCTTAATAAGGATTCCATATCAGACTTCCCTAGGGAACTTTTTCAAAATATAAAACCCCAGAATTCCACCATTGGCTGACTGCATCAGAATCTCTGGAGGTAAGGGAACAAAGGAGTACAAAATAGACTCACCACTGAAGAAAGAGTAGGCAAGAGACACGTGGAAGGGGCGAGTGAACAGGAGAGACATGTTTCATAGTTACTGCATTATCTCAACTTCTTGTATGCTTTTTAAATGGAAAAATGTTCCTAAATTACAGAAAATGACACATTTAAGTCCCTCGAGTCTGGTTAAATTGAGGGAAAGTAAGAGAAATTATGGGCCAGGAAGGAATGGCTACATTTTTACAGAGGAGAGAATATGAGGCAAAAGCAGTCAGTACGTTTTATATGAAAACATTACATACATTTAAAAAAAGTCTATTTGCCAAACTTTTCAAAACTGTATGAAAGCACAATAAATGGAACATAAAATGTGACCAGTAAAGAAAAATAAGCTAAGAAGCAGTTATGGGAAACTGTACAATGACAAAACTGGATAAGCTGGGTAGGAGTTAAAGAACTGGCCAAATACCACAAACTAGGCGGAAGAGGAAAACAGAGGGATAAGAGATTGGGAGAAAAGATCAAGAATGAGGGAAACCGAAGAGGAAAGAAACTAACCTTCATTGACCAAGTAGATGTGTCAAGAATGCAATCCTCTGATTTAATTGTAATTTCGTTAAAGATTTCCTTGGAGACAGATTAATCACTGACTCCGTTCACTCACTGGTCAAGTGAAAACATGTAAGAATAGGAACATTATGGACACTGGTGAAACCGCCAGAGAAAATTCTACTGTGTGATTTCATAAAAATATGATGTGTTATCATCTACTGCTTTACCCTTTCTGTCCTGCTTAAGATCATTCCCACTGTTTTCTCTTTGTCAGTCCCTAGAATTCAAGTAAGTCTGAGAAATAGTTTCTGGTCCTTTTCTCAAAGATAAATTAAACGAGTCTGTTTCTCACGTTGATTCCTAACAGTACATAGTCACCACTGTCTTTAGAGGTTTTGATATGCCTCAGAAAGTATTCAAATTTTATCAGATGATGAATTTTTGTAAGGAAGCAACATAAATGGACAAATACCCAAAGCATACAGCAGGCTCAGTGACAAGACACATTCAACTTAGCCCGTTCGTCGACTGGCTGACTCCATCCTGGCGGAAGACCGGATGACCCTGGGAGAGGAGCTCATGAGGACAATGACAGGACTGAAAGATGGCTGGAATTTGGGAAATGCAGGATTTAAAAGAGGGAGAGGGAGGCAAGAGTAGAAAAATGGTGTATCTAAAAAAGGAGTGAAGGGCACCTGGGTGGTTCAGTCGGTAAAGTGTCTGCCTTCAGCTCAGGTCATGATCCCAGGGTCCTGGGATAGAGGCCTGCATTGGCCTCCTTGCTTGGCGGGGAGCCTGCTTCTCCCTCTGCCACTGCCCCATGCCCCAGCTTGTGCTCACTCACTTTCTCTCTCTCTCCCCGCCCCAAATAAATAAAATCTAAAAAAAAAAAAAAAAAAGTGGAAAAAAAGGAAACATGGCCTAGAGAAATGACAATTTTTGAGTAAAGAATGAAAGTGGTAGGAGGCAAGAAGCAAGGCCAAGTTTGGGTACCTAGAATGAGGACATGGAGAATAATGCCTACTTATTAACCACAAGCTAAAGTCCAAACACTAGCCGACCGAGGAAGGCCTAAAGGGCCTCTGCAGCCTCTTTACCCCTCTGCTTTTGCAGCCTGCTGCTCCCGACTTCCACCCTTAGCTCCAACTTCCCATAAAACTAAATGGCCTTCCACTTACTTGATGGTCCCGCTAAGTTTTGCAGGTCAAAGTCATAACCCACCTGCCATGCTCAGATTAATGTTCCCTCTTCTGCTGGACCCTTTAAGAGCCCAGGGAGAGCTAAGTGCCTCTCCACTGTGTAGGTATTTATAAAATATTTCTATTTAGTATCATTTGTTGGTAGCATTCATGTCTACATTAGACTTTATGGCTGAGGATTCAGTAAAATAGTTTTTTCTTCTTTTGATCATAAAATATGAATTCAAATTTAAACTGTATCTCAGGTTCAACTTTCATCTGAGGACCTACAGGTCTTTTATTAGTAATTTGCAAAATAAGTCAAATCAAGAGGAACAGTCTTTAACAAACGATCGACCCAAAATAAAATGCACCGTTTTCTTCCTATTCTTTCTCCTGGTCTAATTTTATTTGCATTTCAGTAAACATTCATTGTGCTTGACGAATAATAATGCCCAAACCATAAGTATGTTGTTGTTAGTTTGTTGCAGGACTCGGAGGCAGGAGTGGGGGGGGGGGTCTTGTTAGATTTTATCTAATACCCTCTTTTCCCTGGGTGGTATGATAGCAGATTTGCTGGTTGGTACACATGCCCTTCCCTAACTGCTCCTCATAATGGTTGCTATAAAAGAATAATGAGAATTCCTTTTAACAGTAGAATTAGACTGCTCCTTTTTCCAAGCAAACATCCTGCCAATGAACTAAAGGAAAATTATGTACAGTAGCGATTTATTTTAATGGGACATTTACCTAATATCAAATTACAATGAAATTTCCTTTGGATGTGTTTATCTCATCCACATCAGTGATATATACAGTCATTATTATCACTGCTATTAATGTGAATACCAAATGGTATTTGGTACTTTAAGTACTAAATGCTCCGAAAGGTTATCTCAGGCTTTTTTTTTTTTTTTTTTCCTTTCCCACGAAATAATGCCCTGGGCAGAAAATCCCCAAAATATACATTCTTCAGTTCCCAGCAGACATTCCAAAAGAAGAAAAAAAGCATATATGTTAAATCTCTGCCTTTGGGGCTCTGATACTAGAGACTGTAAGTTAAATCTGTCCTCAGACATGATTTGGCATTAGAACTTTAGTAAGTGTGGGTGGGGCAGGCATGCATTCTACTCCAAAGGAATCTGAATTAAGTTTTTGCTTTAAAGAAAACTGTTGTTATAAAGTACACAACTTTGCAAAGTTAATAGGTTTTAGTGAGTAAAAAAATCAATGATAGGCCTCTCTAGGTTCACAGATTTGTTCAATCTTTCTTGGCTTCTAAATCGTTCATTAGAACTTCAGGAGAACTAACTGGGAAGGTTTAAGAGTTGTTTTTCCTCTCTATTTACATAGATTTGTTATGAAAACAAATTGACTTTTCTCTGATCAAAAGGAGGTTCTTCTCTATGACCATGCTTGTTCTTTTTTAACTGAAGTGAAATTAACATAGTGTTATATTAAGTTCAGTTGTATAATACGATTCAATAATTGTATACATTACTCAATGCTCATCATGATTAAGTGTACTATTGATCCCCATTATCTATTGCACCCATTCCTCCCCCACTCACCTCCCTTCCAAGTATCTATCCACAGATAAATGGATATAAATTTAGTACATACATATAAAGGAATGTTACTCAGCCACAAAAAAAAAAAAAAAAAAAAAGAGAGAATGCGATCTTGCCATTTGCAACAACACGGGTAGATCTATTGGGTACTATGCTAAGTTAAATAAGTCAGAGAGAGAAAGACAAATGCTGTATGATTTCACTCATATGTGAGATTTAAGGAAAGAACCAACAAAGAAAAAAGACAAAACCACCAGACTCTTTAATACAGAGAACATGCTTCCTCTCTTAATAAGAGATCCTGGTAATAGAACATACGACTTCAGCCATAAATTTCTTTTAAAAATTATTAGGGTGGTTGTAAAAAGATGTGAGATATTTCATCATGGAACATATCGCATGCAACCAGAAAATGCTCACTCTAAGACAGAATACTTGAAAGGAGACATGGATCATTTTAAAATTCCTCCTTCTTTCTAGAGGTTTTACCAATTTGGAGCCACACAAATATTTATTCGAAAGCCATTTGGTGGGTACAAAAAGCATAGTGAGTGTATGAAAAAAAGCAATATAACATTTTCTTTTAAAAGATGATCTCTAAATGGAATTAAGGACTGGAAATATCTGATTAAAAGTCAAATCTCATTGGCTTTGAAAAGCTGGAGTTTCCTATTGGTACTTTCCACGCTTACGAAGTATTTTCACTAAGCGGGACATTCACTGACTAAACAACTATTTACTGAGCGCCTCCTATGGGCCAGGCACTCTGCCAGGTGCCGGTTATTGCTGCCTGCAGTAGAAAGAATGGATTGGAGAAGCTCTGGAGTAAAAGGAGGAAGACCAAGTAGGAGATACCACGGTAGTGAAGGGAAGGGAAATGGTAGTGTGGATGGGGAAGTAGTGGGAGAGATAGAAGTGGTTGGAAACAGTTGATATTTGGGAGGTAAATAGGATTTAGCCCTTCGCTGGAGATGTGAGGGAAGGGAAGGATGTCGACTAGGCAGAAAGGGGGATACTGGGCTGAACTGCAGAGGAAAAATTAGGTTTGAAGATATAACTGAGATCATTATTGGCCGAGCTAAGTCTAAGATTCGTCATGTGGGTTTGGCTCTGAAGGTGGTTGGAGTCCCCATTTTCATTGAAAACAGTAAGGTTAATTTCAAAGGAAGATTTTGTAATTCAAACATATTTTGCGACTTCCTGAATATTTGCCTGACAACTGCTACATAGGAAAGTGAGAGGAGTAACACTGTCATTACTGACCCTTGCTATGTCTGTAGATTGCTACATTTTATTTTCATTTGCTGGCAAAGAGATCCATGGGTCTATCTCATGACTCACCTAATGTAGAAAGTTCAGAGGCAGTATGATTACCTAGAACATTTGGAAAAATTAAGAGCATTGCTCTCATGAAGTTGCTTTTATCTACCCATCCTAATTTCTACCCATCCACTGCTAAATATCAATGGGCAATGAGGGTTTAAAAATATATTCATGCTGCTATGTAAGAAATCAGGAATTTAACTTTTCCCTTTAGAGACTCCCTCTTTTTTGTCTTCAGAGGAATTTTATGTGCCTTAGCTTTGGCATAATCTCTAAATGATTGTTTAATGTAGGTAAAATGTTCACCGTGAGTAAGTATTATCTTCAATGTGATTCACTCCAACAAATACTTAGGTAACTACTCTGTATCTGATGCCTTTACAGTGATAAATAATCTTGTCTTTTCCTGTCATTACTCAACCTAACATAGCTATGGAGATGCTATGTGAACAAGACAGATCAGTTGTGTGATTAGGAGTATGATGATATGTGTACACGTGTCTATATCCGTATTTGGGAGATGGGAAAAGAAACATAAACATCATGGTAATTAAGATTATACATGACTGAGGACAGTCTTCTTCATTCTTTATATTGCCAGGCACAGTGCTGGGCGTTGCTTACCTTAATAATTGCTCAAGAACTATTTGTTGATAAATTGAGTGCAAGACTAGACAAGATATTATAGTACCCTTGAATGGCTTCCCACTTGAGAAAGGTTCTTAAGTAAAATTCTGAAATATGTATAACACCCTGGTATGGAAAAGAGACATTAAAAATAATTGTGTTTTACCAAAGTCTTGTCTCTTATCACAAATAAGTTACCAAGGTAAGGTTTTGTTTTCCATGCTCTTGAGAATGGAAAGGTCCAGAAATAAAATAAAGAGGGATAAAAACAGATCTCTGTCTAACATCAATTAATTGATTTTAAGCATTTAGCTCAGATTACAAAACCCCCAAGACATCAACTAACAATCCACCTCTAAGCACATGTTGGGTATCACTAAGCCTTCTATGTTCCTCTCATCAAGTTACACAGGCATTAAAAACAAGCTGTTTTTTTTTTCAAAGCCTTACTTTCTGAGGTTGGCTTTCTTATTTTCCAACTCATTATCTGTTATAGGGTAATGCTCTTCTTCTTCATGGAATTAGGCTAGAAAGTGAGATAGTAAAACACATCTGTGTATCTATTACTGACTGAGACTATCCTCTGGAAATCAGACAAACAGGCAAAAGAATGGGTTCTATTATTAACATATTTGTACAATGTCAACAATCTGTACCTTATTGAACTATACACAAACCAGAGCAACCTAAGAATAAAAGAGCCAGAGGACTTAAGGATGTCTCTTGTTAAAAATTCCAGAATTATCCATGTGATTCCCTAAAAGATCAGGGATAGTTGTAAAAAGAGGTGAAAACCAACTCCAGTGGTTCCTTACAAAATATAGTTTCTGTAGAGGAAAAGATTCAGTTATCAAATGCTAATGTTTTCTAATTTTTTATCTCTAGTGAAGCTTCCTTCTTAACTATTGCCTAGCATTTCTGCACAATTGCAGTTGAACTGAACCTCAAAGGAAACGTTTTCAAGACAACATTAACATAATTCTGAAATGGGTTTTTCTTGTTGACTTATTGTTTGAATGACATCTATATTCTCCCAGTGACCCACCCACATTCCTACCACCAGTTCATCTGGGTTTTATCCCTTTCTTTTCCCCAGTACAAGTTCTACTGATCCTGTTGTACCTATTGACCAGTTAATTCCACGTTTTCTCCCCAGTCGTAAACGTATTTTCATATTTCACCTATGTTTCACCTATGTCAGTAACACCTCCTCTGAACTGATTTCCCTTAACCCTTCACACTCCCAAACATCTTACATAGTCTTTGCACATCAGTTCTCCCGATGGACAGCTCGGGGAGTTCGTTATTTCCTGCTGAAATATTCATACTGAATCCTCAGTACCCGCCTAATGAAGCCCAAAACAGCTCAGATAACATTCGGAACCTCATAGCATTCCTGGAAGAAACATTCCTAGGCTGCCCAAAGTGACTTGCCAATTCCTATCCATGACTTCAGCACAACTGGACAACTCACAGTCATACCATGGCTTTTCTGGAGACCTCTCTCCATATGAATGCCCTCACTTTTTTTTTTTTTTTTCTCACTCTAGTACTTAGCAAAGAACGCGCTGCATGGTAGTGCCTTAAACATGTTTGTTAAATGGATAAATGAAGACAAACTCCAAATACCATGTCTCTTACAAATAAATTTTCAACTAGAAATTGTCCTGTCAAATCCTACTGCATATCCATTATGTCTACTTTAGGATGTTTTTCACAGTCTCTATAAAATTAAAGGTCTTTATTTTGATTGAAAGTTTTTGAATTTCTTCAGTGCAGGGACACTATCTTCTTCATCTTTTGAGCTTCCCACCAGGTGAATCAGTAAAAGTCTGGTGACCAAATGAATGAGCATAATACATACAGTAAAAAGAATGATTAAGTCATTTCTCTGTATTTTTAAAGACCTAGTAGGCTTTAACCAACAAATTAGTGCTGATGGCTCTGAAGAGGCTCTATGCAGCAGCTGGTCAAAGAAAATTAAAATATTCAGCACTCCATATTCGTGGCCATGGAGCAGTGTTTTTGCAAAGCCAAGGCACTGCTACCCAAGCAGCAATGATGCTTTGCACTAGAGTCTTCAGAGAAAAAAAGAAAAGAAACCAAGTAGGACAGTGTCTCTATCCCTCCCAATTTCCAAGTTATACCAGTAACCTCAAAATAATACTACTTTCACCCAATAAGAAGGGCACTGTCTTCAACAGATATGATCTCTGCTCATGAATGACAAATACATGAAAAGAAGTTCACTTCTGTTAGTCATCAGAGTGACACAAATGAAGACCGTGACAAGATATCACTTTATATCCCATAAAATGGCACAGTTGAAAAGAACTGTTAAGATCAAATATTGGTGAGAATGGAGAGCAAATGGAGCTCTCCACCATGACTGGTTCAGGTATATAATGATACAACCACTTTAGAAAACTGTTTTTGCAGTATTGTACAAAGTTAAATACTTGACCTAGCCATTCCACTCCCAAAGGAAATGAAAACACTCACAAAAAGACTTCTCCCCAAACATTCATAGCATCTTTATTCCTACTATCTCCAAACTGAGAGAAGCTTGACTGTCCACCAACAGAAAAGACAGACAAATCATGGTGTGTGTGTGTGTGTGTGTGTGTGTGTGTGTGTGTGTGTGTGTGCGCGCGCGCGCGCACGCGCGCATATTTTAGGAGGGGAGAGAAGGGGGAGGGGCAGAGGGAGAAGGAGAGAAAGCTTCTTAAGCAGGCTCCACACCCAGCACAGAGCCGGATGCTCGATCTCACAACCCCGAGATCATGACCTGAGCTGAAATCGAGAATCAGACACTTAACCAAGTGAGCCACCCAGGGACCTCAAATCGTGGTATATTTTTACAAGGAAATATTAACCAGCAATAAGAAGGAATGAACTACTGATATATTGACAACATGAATGAACCTCAAAAATATTTTGTTGATCAAAATACTACATACTGCATGATTCCATTTATATGAAATCAATAATAGACAAAAGTAAAGTATGGTGATAGAAATAAAAATAATAGGTGCCTAAGGGGGTAGGAATTGACCAGAAGATGGCATGAAGTGATGGGAATGTTTTTACTGAAGTACTGGTTTTATGAGTAGAAGAAATGGAAGTTAAACTGAACACATTATCTATTTGTTTCCCAGTTCCAGGGGGCACTCTTCTGTATTTCCTTACATACTTGCTACAGTCATACAGAGCAAGAAAGCATGGAAAATAAATTACAGAGCAAAATCTGAATACTACTCAGAATATCCTGACAGATTGAAATCAACTAAATTCAACAGGTTCAGATTTTTTGTAGGAATCAACTCTTCCTCCCCTCCCAAATAAATCTGTTTCATCGTATATAAATTTTACTTCTATTAAGAAATAAGAACATGTCACTTTCAAGTACTTTTCTCTGATCAAACACTATTTTAGCCATGTTAACAATGAAAATGTACAAGTTTAAATTCTTTCTCTCCCACCTCACACAGTACCTGTAGATACTTCTTATAAAGAGAAGAACTAAGACTCTCTCCTTGGCAAAGCTCAGTCATATGCAGACAGAATTTAAAAAGGTTCAGAAGACTAATCAGGTTATACAGGTTCAATTTGGACAATCTAGAAGATAAATAAAGTGGCATGTGTATTTTAGCAAAGTGTGTATGTGTGGTGTGGTATGTTTATTAGAGTAAGAAGGGGAAAATAACATTGTGATCCCATGATCCTAAATTTTAAAAGATAAAATGACTCGAGACCTTTGAGACTTTCAAGAATATAATTTTGACAACATAATAGCAAATGATCCCAATGAGTATTTTTTTTTTAAAAGGGGTGGGGGTTGTTGAACAAGACGCATGCCACGACACAGGGGATCCTCAAAGGAGCTCAGATTCTACAAATGTATAAACATGGGATAAAATAAGGGACATATAACTGAGGGCAAATCTTTAATGTTTTATTTATTTATTCATGAGAGTGAGAGGGAGAGAGGGAGAGTGGGAGAGTGGGAGAGTGGGAGAGTGGGAGAGTGAGAGAGTGAGAGAGTGAGAGAGTGAGAGAGTGAGAGAGTGAGAGAGTGAGAGAGTGAGAGAGTGAGAGAGTGAGAGAGTGAGAGAGTGAGAGAGTGAGAGAGTGAGAGAGAGAGAGAGAGAGAGGCAGAGGGAGAAGCAGGCTCCCCGCCGAGCAGGGAGCCCAATGTGGGACTCGATCCCAGGAACCTGGGATCATGACCTGAGCCGAAGGCAGACGCTTAACCATCTGAGCCACCCAGGTGCCCCTGAGGGCAAATCTTAAAAACAATATAGAACTGCATAAACAGTGAGGAAAAGCCAAGCCTAGAATTGAGACTTGGGATAATGTTCAAACAAACAAACAAACAAACAACATCCAGGGCCTTTTCACTTCTACTTGGAGAAAGAAGAACCAGAGAGACACAGGTTCAGTGACTGGGGCAGAAAGGGGAAGATTAGGAATAAAGATGACACAGAGAGCAAAACCGCTCAGCTCCTCTGCTTGTCTGTTCTGTCAAGGAGAATGTTCATCAGACTGGAAAAGGCATAACCGTATGAAGGAAATGAAGCCCAAAATAGGTGAGGGAATTTTAAAAGAGCACCTTGCTGCTCTAAATGAGTGAAAATCTCTGGCTCCAGACCAATTATGTCCCAGGGAAATGAGAGAACCTGCACAATATGGTCCTACCCTGCTGTCAGTGGTCGTTGATGAACTGTGTTAACACTGGAGATGGGCAAACGTCATCCCAATTTTCACAAATGGGAAGAAGTCACCGTACTGGTTTCCATCTCTTCCTGCTAAAGAGCATTTCTGGATGAGGAGCAAAAGAATGCCCGTTAACAAAGACAACTGAGCCAGAACTTATTCTTAGGGTGGACACAAGGGCCTGGCTGTTAATCTCTTTTGCAGCTGGAAAACTGCATCTCACATTTCTATGCAACTTAAAATAACTTCTTTTCAGTTAATAAAATTGTCCCCAGTTCCTAAAATGAAGTAACTATGCGAGGACTTCATTGTATTCTACAAGGAACAGCATAATGTCAAATTGCCTACCACCTGAACAAGTAGAGGGCCTCTGGCTAATGATGAACGAAGAAGATGGTCTGATGCATGAACCACTTTGTGTATTTGACACGGCAAAAAACAAAACAAACAAACCCAAAATAAACAAACTCAAAAAACCCATTTTCTTTGCACAAGAAGGGAACAAGAGGAAATAAGATGCAGAGGCACTGAAGAATCTACGTAAGAGGGAGATTTCTAAAAAAAGAGGCATGTGAGAATTAGACTAGATGAATATACAGAAAAATGTTAAGTGCGATCGCTGGGAAACGAGATTATTAGTCATTTGTATGTTTTTTTTTATCACTTGAAATGTATTTTTCCAATGAAAAGGTATACTTTTAATCAGGAAAAAAATGCTATTTTCATTTGGAATATAAATTGATATAATCTTACCCCCCAAAAATATTTTATCTAGATTTATGACTTAAGAATAAGAAAACAGACAATGTAAACTTTCCTGGTGCTATATCTGAATTATCCAAATGTAGTATTTTTAAGTAAGGTTATCTTGTTTTCTCTACTAAGATAGCAGCACCTGTAAAATACAATTCACCACAATTTTTGCTCAAGTAGATACTATTAAACTTACCCAACATCAGAAATAATAATTCATCACTTCTCAAGTAATATTAAGCTCTTCTAATATCATCATTTAATAGCTTTCTTTAATGGTATTTTTCTATGTATTAGTTTTGAATACATCAATGTGGACCATGAAAATGTCAGGTAAGAAAGGTTGTTAAAAATTCCATAGGTCCTCCACATTCTGCATGGAGCACTGGGTGTTATGAACAAACAATGAATCATGGAACACTACACCAAAACAAATGATGTAATATATGGTGATTAACATAACAATAAAAAATTCAAAAAAAAGAAAAAAGAAACAAGGAGAAAATATTAAAAAAAAAATTCCATAGGTCCAGTTTACTTGGTGCCCTCTGAACATGCTGCCTTTTAGGAAGAAAACTTAGAATTACTATAGCAAATGTACTTTAGGGAAATAGCTGGAAACAGCTCTAATTTTGTTTTGCCATCTCCCCAAAGAAGGCTAATAAAGACCATTTTCTCAAAACTCCCACTCTATACTATCCTTTTCCCCTATTTATGCTTTTTTCTTTTCCTTAGCCTTAATTCTCAAACTTTAGTCTGTGTCTCCCCTGGTTCCATTTTTTTTCTATTATTTCATTTCCTAGTTTGAAATTTTGTTATACGCTGTCTCAAATCCTTTGTGAATTAAAGTGTATAAATCAAGAAAACCTAAAACTCAATTTGCACCTTTACATAAGCACTTGAGATGTTTTAATCAGTAGAAATGAATAAGGTAGGTTCTGTATCCTACATTTGAAGCAAATACCACATTGTCAATGTGAAAAGTTATTTTTTAAAAGAGGAAAAGGGTCAATCTGTGACATTTGCAATACATTCTAGATTCAGCAACAACTTAAGTATCTACCTCCTCATCTCTCCTGGTGTGCTCCTTTGCCCAAACCAGAGAAAATGTGGTTGTGCTAAACAGGCCATTCGTCACAGAGAAAATGTGGTTGTGCTAAACAGGCCAAGATATTAATACTACGCTAAGAGAATTATTACAATGATCTTACTGTGATAATTTTACTCTTACATACTTTATAAAGTGCCGTCAGATGATTATTTCATTTGAGACCCACACACATGCATGAGATAAGCAAAAAATATGCTAAGATCCCCACATTAAATATGAAGAGCTGGAGGTGATGGGTATGTTTATGGCATAGATTGTGGTGATGGTTTCACGGATGCATACTTATCTCCAATATCATCAAGTGTATATAAATACATTTAACTTTATGTTTGTCAGTCAGACCTCAATCAACTGGTAAAAAAAAAAATAATAATGAGTAATTGGGAGCCTAAATGACTTGTCCAAGTCATCCAACAGATATCAAGATCGGCTCCACATAATCATCACACAGCAGACAGGTTCCCACCACACAGGACCACTGTTTTCTGACTCATGTACTTCGTTATTACAGAGATATGCAGAGACAGGCAAAGTAGAAAAGACACAAAGTTAGGCAAATTCCATACATGCTGAAATTATTGTGGCAATAAAAACCCAAGTGTTTCATTATTAGAGCTCCTTTTCTTGGGAAAAAAAAACTTATACCGGTTTTCCTATTAAACAACGATTTTGTCTACTTTAATAGTGTTTGTATATTCAATTAAATGCAATCATTCTTACAAAAAACAAATTCTCATCCCAAAATAAAGAGAAATTTCAACGCTGATTATGTCTGAAGCTGATGTAGGGAGGACTAGAGCATTCCTAGATTAGATTACATGTATTTGTAAAGTCACTATATTATAATGTCATGCTGACATGATTCTTGATAATGTATTTAATGGCTAAAATATGCATAGCAAACATTTGTGTAGAGTTTATTGGATCTAATTTTCTGTTTTCCTTTGAAACAGGAAGGTGAGTGATGCAACTGTGGTACTTTTGCTGTTCAACTTAATGAAAATTCTGTCCACTATCAATCAAGTGGATGTTCTCTTTTTGTTGTCCAAACAAACATGCTCAAAACTAATTTATTTTTATGGAAAAGTCCTGTATTAACATGATGAAAAAACACAAACAGGCTCTAATTTCCTTCAGTTGCACTTGCTGGCAAGATACACACTAGAGGGAAACTTCATTTTTACCTTTGTATTTCTGAGGTTATATGGACAGACCAGGTGTCCAGATGGATAAATCAGCACCTTTCAATAAATAACACCGGCCAAATTTCAGAAATGAAAATATGTCCATTCCCCCTTTTGTCTATAAAAATAGAAGACTGAATGAGGCTCACCTGAGATGTTGCTTCAACAGAGCAGCATCTACTGGGCCAACAGTAATGTGGGATGATTTGTGTTCTTGTAGAAGTCGGTCATAGTGTGGATCGGTACTGGTCAACAAACCACATGGCATGCCATAAACACCAACGACATATGAATAATTTCCTTTTCTAAGTCTTCAGGATTTTTTTTTTTAATTTTGAAGATCACCGTAAGAGGTAGAAACGATGTGAGAGAAGAGACCCGGTAACAAGTCACTACTGTTTCAAAAACAGAAGAGTTTACCAAAGTGGGATTTTTATAGAGTACCACACACAGGTACCATACGGTCTGTCTGTGAATATTAAAAATCAGCTTAAATATATGCAGAACTAAAGCTGTGGTATTCTTATGTGTAGGTTCGAGTGGAGAAAATTACTCAGTGAGACAAAATGTTTGAATCCTGTTAACTGTGACAGAATTGGAGTGTCTACAGGTATGTATATAAAGGGGAAGAACATGCACCTATATGAGTATCTGTCCATGTATCATGAGAAGTCATTTAAAATATTTGTTATTAAATCATTACCAAAAATCACTATTTAATCACTTGTAAGGTTCATCATGATTTGCCAAACAGTTAAGACCCTTATTTGTAGTCTTGAGTATTGGAGGAAAAATGCTCAAATCCCTAGTTGGTGATAAGATTTAACTGACCACGGCTCTTCAATCCATCTGCTTATCTTCTCTTGTCATTGGGGAAGAGGGACAAGATCGTAACCATACTAAAATCACAGTCTTTATACTCAAAAATATATTTTGCCTTATGTACTTGCCTAAGAGGTAATGATAGCACTAAAAAAGGTAAGTAACTTGAAAAAAATGTTTTAGAAGTAACTCTATTTCCTAGCATGCATCAAAATAATTAACTTCTAAAAATCAGATATTTACTGCCTTGAGAAAACAGTCCATTATATAGGAAAGTCAGACCAAAGGATTTCTTAGTTATCTCAATTGAAGAGAAATTTGTGCTTTATCATAGAATGGTAGATGGTTGATTTGATACAAAGTCCAGAGGAGTAAGATTTAGAAGACAAAACAGTTTGTCCATTTATCAGTTATAGCACTTTGAGCAAGTCACTTGATCTTCAACTGATTCATTTGTAAAATTTCAAAAATAATAACACTAGCACCAGCCACGTAGTATTGTTGTGAGGACAAAAAGGAGTCCTAAGGGGTGAGCACCTGGTTCTTACCTTTTCATTTCTTTTTTTCCCAGCTCCAATATGCATTGCTGATAAAAATTATCTTCTAAAAATTGATTAATACACATGTTCTCAGGAGTTTTTATTTTGTAATATGAGATAGTGGCAGAATTTGCTGGGAGTAGTAAATCGGTCTCAAATGACAAGTGATGATGACCTGTTGTCCTTATTAACTACGGATGTGACCCAAAAGCACTGCAGTATGGCATCATACCCATTACCTTATAATCAATTTTTAAGGATTTTGGTTCCAACAAGGAGAATGACAAATGTTGATGCAGCCAGATTTTCTGAGCCTCCCTTTTTTTTTTTTTTTTTAAGATTTTATTTATTTGACAGAGAGAGCAAGAGCAGGAACACAAGCAGGGGGAATGGGAGAGGGAGAAGCAGGTTTCCCGCCGAGCAGCGAGCCCGATGTGGGGCTCGATCCCAGGACCCTGGGATCATGCCCTGAACCGAAGGCCGACGCTCAACGACTGAGCCACCCAGGCGCCCCAGGAGCCTCCTTTCCAAATAACACTTGGTTTTGATTTTTCCAAGTAACACTTCAGACTAAGTTGTCCCCCACCCATACATGTTCACACTGGACCAGAAATGTTTGTCCACGCCTCTAATACCAGTGAATGGGTTTCTGACAAGCATAAGGAATTTTTCTGAATCTCTTCTCTCTTCCTGTGTAATGGCAAAATATTTGCTCTATTATATTAAAAAGGGAAACTCAGCCCTGCACCAAGGCAATTGCTTTGTGTCCTTAATAAAGAAAAATAATGGTAACAAGAACTAGGCCAAATGCCAGAGCTTGCTTGTATTGACCCAGCTTCTGCTGTAGCAGATTATATACATTTTTATCTTGGGTATCATTCAACCCATTGAAAGTGGCTTCCTTGTTACAGCGAATTACTGTTATCGTCAGAGTAAGTTTCTCATCACAGGCTTTTGACTATGGAGATTCAAATATCAATCAATCAACCCAACAAACAACAGCTGCCAAAGGAATATTTGGAGTTTATTTAATCATGTATAGCTTTGAAAGAACTCTATTGTGACAGAATAGCACTGGGCCACTCAATTGATCTCTAATGCACCAAGCAAATGCTTTGGGGACAACTTAGTGACTTTCATGTATAAAGGGCTCTAATGTCCTGCTCATGCTTTTTTCCTTTCTGTATTCATATAAGATTTCCATATTCAATATGACCAGGTGCTCTGAGGTATTTTTCCAGTACAGGAATGGATTATAACTATGGGGAGGTCTATATGTGCATTTTGGCCTGTAACTTCAGTTGAAACTATAGGATGTCAACAGGGTCCCTATATTGAAGGTGGAAGAGAAAAATGAGTATTTGTTCAGATGGCCAGTAGGCCCGGAAAGCAGAGCTTCATGTTAATTTTCCTTTGTCGCTAATTTTAGGGCACCTGCCGTTGCCAGGATGTCTGAAGTTTTGGCTCCCAGAACGTTACACTGTCTGTGGCTCAGGACATTAGGGAGAGTAAAATGGCAACAAGGTTGGCATAAGTATAAAAAAAAAAAAAATGACTTGCCAGGAAAAAATGCTATTTAAAAAGAATAAGAACACTAAGCACAATAATATCTGAAATTTCTATAGTATTTTACAGCTTAGAAAGCATATTGATTAGTTTGAAAAACTTCCACACATTAACCCCATGAAATAGCAGACACACCTTTTCTATTTTGTGACTCTAAAGAGTGACCAGTCATGTTCAGAGAAATCGTTATAGGGTTCCCCCAAATAAAGAGAATCAACAGAAGGTATATGTATATATACACACACGTGTATATCTGTGTGTACATATGTTTGTGCAGGTACGTGTGCATATGTGCGCGCACACACACACACACACAGATCCACTAACACCCTCACAGGCATACCCAGAATAACATTGGACCAAATGTCTGGCACCCTATAGCCCAATCAGATTGACACACAAAAGTATCCATCACAGAAGTTAAGTGATGTGCTTAAAGTAATAAAGTTGAGATTTTTATTATCTAGGTATTTCAACCTCTAGCCCAATGTGGTTTTTCTTCATACTCCATTAAATTTCTTACACAAGTGGTCTTAAAGCAAATTGACAAGACTCTAAGTTTCTTTTGGGCCTACATCCCAGCCTTATTCAGTTTATGAAGAAAGTTCAAATGCATTGATCTGACGGGCCTGCAGCAGGTAGGACCTCCACTAAGGTATCCGCTACAGATACAAGTAAAAGTGATCTCATGGTTTCTATCTGATTGTGGCAGTGACCATTGAATGGACAAAACCATGGTCACACAGGGGAAAAACACAGAGGAAATATTTGCAACTCAGAAATAATCTTATAAACAATGAATAAGCTAATATACTCCAAAAATAATCTAAAATTTGAGTTCAAAAAAGGAAACTGAAGAGGTATTTGTTACATTGCATGTTCACTTCCTGTTGAACATCTGCTTTAATTTTAGGGATCTATTTATAGGAAAAACTGTACCAAGAGGTTCTGTACAAGTTCTCAGGGATGAATATTATTTTGACATCATGCTTTCGTTAAGACATGGACAAAAATGGTTTTTGAAGAAACTTTTTGGTGTTGAACGGCTTCATAATGTAAGTGAAAGATATGAAAATATACCGCAAAAAACCACTCGTATAAAAATCTTTGCCATTTTTACTTTTTTGAGCAAAACCCTTCACAGTCCTTTGAGGTGAGAATTTGACATTATTTAAAAATGTTCTTTTATTAGATAGTTCATTCAAATAGTTCCTCCTGTAGTCAACCTTAAGGCATCACTTTGAAATAGTGCATTTTTCTCCTAAAGTGTGTCTGCTATTATCCACACATTATCCTAGAGCAGGAGGAAAGTGTGTGCTAAAAAAGTACATTTTTCTGCTTGTCACTGCACATTATCATAGTCCCCATGCTTACTGAGGGACTACTCTAGTGTTAAGGTCTCATTTTATATGCGATGATAGGTGTTATTTTCCTTCCTTGAAGCTTTTTGGCATGTCATAAGAAATAATACATGACAAACACGAAATTAAGTTGTGATTATGGGGAAAGCATGCAGAAAGTTAAGCAGCATATTTTTTTAAAAAAATGAATGGCTCAATTGCTCCAATCTTTGTAGTACAGTTTTAATAGCACCAATATTTCCTTGGATTAAATAGACAAAGACATTAATATCTCAGGTCAGCAAAGTATTTACTGAATTCCCACCACGTACAAGGCTATCTACTAAATCTGAAGTAAAATAAACTTAAGGCTAGTTTATTACCCTCTAGAAACTTAACACTATGGTAGGAAACAAGATATACTCACGTAAAAAGTTAAAGTTTTAAATAAAGGTTCAAGGCAATAGAAGAAGTCACTTGGCAGTACCTGATTAATTTCTAAGTGGATTGTACAGACAACAGTGACTATAGTTCAGAGGAGAGAGTAAGATCTTTTCAAGGATGGATGGCAAACAAAAGGTCTACAAGGAGTAATTTGTGAGTTTTCTTGAAAACCAAATATATATTGAGAGCTGATGGGACACGGTTGGCAGCACGTACAAGAATCAGGAAGGGGGAAAACCCAGGTGGATGTATGAGAGCATAGTTTTGAGAGCATATTCAAATGAGCCTTGAATACCAGGAACAGGGATTTTTATACTAGATCCTGCAAATAAAGGGGAACTACTGAGGATGTGAGCAGACAAATGACATGATAAAAGTGATTTTGATGGCCTATCACAGCATTACCAATGGACTGGAAAGGAGAATGCAAAGGCCAAGGGACCAGGTTAGAGGCAGTTATAATGTAAGATACGACGAATTTTATCTAAGATCATCTTAGGAAAAAAAAAAAGTGGTATTGCAAAGTATAAGTTCAGCCTATGGAGAGCAGCGAGAAAGAGTGGTTTGAACCGAGAGGGACAGGAAGAAACACGAAAGTCAACTGAGGGGTAGCTTCCAAGGGGAGAGTAGAGATGATTTTGTTGAAGGTATATGGAAATTACAGCACTGTCAGGATACCCAAATGTGAGGCGCTTCAGGAGTTTACAGATGCAGAAAGATGGTAGAAATGGAGAGAAAGTTTGGAATAGGGATAAACTGATGGGATAGCTAAAACCAAGAGAATGAAATGAAACCAAAATCAAGGCTAAGGAGAGAAAGTGAAAACACCTTCCTAAACCCAGTGAGGGCACATATTTAAGATGAGGGGGAAGAGAGTTGCTAGGAAAGGACTTAGGGATATGGTAGGAAGAATTTATGTTGGAATAAACTAGAGTTTTGAGTATCAACTTTAAAAAAAATAAACTGGTATACCCTCTTAATAAAGAACCAGCATTAAATAAATACATACATAAATAAATAAATAAGAAAGAAAGAACCAGGAGTGAAAGAAGTTTAAGACGTTTAACAGGAACCAAAAAATCCAAGTCCTAAAGAGACGTACTAAAACGAGGGCAACTCCTCCATGGCCCGGTCATTAAAACTGTGTAAATGTCAAAAAGCCGACGAAAATTCTTAGACAGTGGTGCTACCTTTCTGAGTTTATCCTTCATCACTGCCTCCAAATATGTGTTTTGTGTTAAATTTTATTTTACAAGATTCTTAAACATATAGAACAGATATAACAAAGCTGCAAAAACATGATCATATGCACTATATCTTTGGTCTTACCCTTCTCCTATTCCAACCACAAACTTGACCCATTCAAATAACCTAACTATAGGGGTGCCTGGGTGGCTCAGTCGGTTGAGTGTCCAATTCCTGATTGCAGCTCAGGTCATGCATGATCTCAGGATCATGGGGATCTAGCCCTGCATTGGCTCCATGCTCAGCAGAGTCAGCTTGACTCTCTCCCTCCGCTTCTCCCCCACCTCCCGCTCCGGCTCACTCTCTCTCTCTCTCTCACACACACACACACACACACACATAAATAAATCTTTTAAAAACCCCAAATAACCTCCTTATACATTTCTGTATTTTACACTGAATATTTTCCTCCAATTGATAAAATCATATAAAACATGCACACAGGAAGGCACATATCTCTACAGGATTGTGTTTTTTTTTAATTTTTTTATTGTTATGTTAATCACCATATATGACATAATTTGTTTTGGTGTACTGTTCCATGATTCATTGTTTGTTCATAACACCCAGCGCTCCATGCAGAATGTGCCCTCCTCAATACCCGTCACCAGGCTAACCCAACCCACCCCCCCCTCCAGAAACCTCAGTTTGTTTTTCAGAGTCCATCATCTCTCCTGGTTCGTCTCCCCCTCTGACTTACTCCCCTTCATTCTTCCTCTCCTGCTATCTTCTTCTTTTTCTTTTTTCTTAAAATATGTTGCGTTATTTGTTTCAGAAGTACAGATCTGTGATTCAACAGTCTTACACAATTCACAGCGCTCACCGTAGCACATATCTTCCCCAATGTCCAGGATTGTGTTTTAAAGAATTGGTAATTAATGGTATTTACTTTCGTTCATGTGATTTTCATAATCCATGTTATGCTGTGTTAATGCTACCTAGTCAATAAGCATATCTCAAATTCACATGTAGTTGCTTAAGAGTCTATGCTGAAATTTTCTAAAATTATTCAAGGATTCTCCTATTGCAAGTTATCCTTTGTTTCCCTTTTAATGTTTTCTTATTTTCCACTATGAACAATGCTGCAACATATATCCTTACTCATATATCCCTTATGTACTGGTAATTTAATTTTATAGGTAGGGTCATAGGAAGTAGGTTGTACAGTGTACTTTTCCATCTCTATGCTGATTTTCACTCTTATCCTGTATGAAGGCCATTGTTTCATATTCCTAAACCCCAAGGTCGACTTAAATCTCACTGTATTTAGTAATAATAAATCTTCCTAGCATCAGAATTGCCAAAGTACTTTATAATGTACACTGTACTCCATATCACTTTTTTAGACAGCATTTTCTGGAGAGCAGGAAACACGTCTAATAATTTTTTTTTTCTTCATATAAGCTTAGGGAGCTTTTTTCATTTAAGACAAAAACACAAAAATTGACTTCTTGATGCCTATAATAAACTACTACTTTAGATCAATTTTTAAGAAACAACCACAAGAAATATACTTCTACCTTTAGAAAATATTTGTTACATGCATCACAGGTTTCTTGGCAATTCCTTTCATATTTAAGATTCCGGTAGCTTTTCATCAGATATTGGTGATTAACAAAAGTATTCCAATAAGAGAACTAGAAAAAGATTCATACTCGAGTACCTAGCCTTCAATGTATAGCCATAAAAAAATTTATAACATTAACATATAACATATTAGAATGGTTATAGGCTATCATTTTGCCTTCCCCCCGTCCTTTTCTTAGATCTTATACTTTAGTCAGGCAGAGAAGATGAGTATGAATGCAAATGATACCAGAAATAAATTAAAATTCTTCACTGACATAAAGAGAAATCTTACTGGGCACTGTCCTTCATGTTCACCAGAAGTCTACAATATAAAACCAGCCAATCTCTTGGGAGAATGTAGAAAGTTTGGGGGAATCTAATTATATTTTATTTGCAGAAGGAATCAATATGACAATACTTCTCAAGTTCAATTCAATCACAAATGTGGAGAACAGATTTGCATTTACATCTAAGCAGAAGCACAGTGGATTAAAAAGATTTCAATATAATTTAGCAATCCCTTTGTCAAAATAGGGCATTCATTGAACATAATGGCACTCAAGGCCATCCTTCCAATAAATTACTCCATAAAAGTTCCATAAAAAATTTAATATGGCACAGGTTGGGGAATACAGGTAATTAAATGTGTTGCAAAGGTAGAAAGAAGACCCTGGGAAAAGTAAAAGATTGTAATTAAGAGTTGAAAGAATAATTCTGAAATAATTACATTATTTTAGAAAAATCTTATCAGTATGTTAATCACTTTAGTTCCCTTATCACTGGGGAGAATCTTAAATAGGTGTTTGGGTCACTGGTAGCCAAACCCCTGGCGTTTTCAGATGCTCGCGTTTCATAACACACAGGCTCTAAACCTTGATTACTTTTCTAATAAGAACACTGTTGCTTGTCAATCTCCCATCTCTTTAAGACGCTAATGTCAGGTGGAAACAAAATCGACTCCTGGATGCCAAGCACACTGCACTGGGATTGGCTAAGACTAGGCACCATCATCTGCAACAGAGAGATAAGCGAGGCTAAATTCTCTGTGGTCTTTTGAGACTTTATCATGTGAAATGAAGAATTTACAAGCAGAAACAGTAGCTAAAAATCTCATTATTAATGACTTCTGAGTAGCCATGGTTTCTGGTTTTTCATTTGAGTCTATAAGAGGCTTCACAAAGACAGGCATGTGGGCACAAAAAAATTAAAGCAAGTAAACAGAATCCGGGACCAAAATAGGAAAATGTAACTGTGTCTCGCAAGTGTTTGTGGTATTGGCTGAAGAGTGAACTGTACAGGGTTTGTTTAAACAAAAGCTATGTAAATATTTGCTCAGCTGGTTGTTCGGGAGACTAAATGGAAGCAAACAGAGGAAAACAGACCACAGGCGAGAAGTTTGTCATAAATGTTAACAGGCATTGAAGCAACAGGATTTAAAATGATAGCCCGGCCTCCGTAAATAATGCAGAATCTTCAGGATGCACTAGAGACCCAACTTGACAGCATAATAATTTTGGCTAAAACCCTATTCCCACCATGAGACTCCATAAACTACAGAAGAGAGCTGGGGAATTTTATACACCCAAAGCGACAACCGTTAGATGCATGGGAAACCGGGCCCCTTAAAATCTCAGATTTTATCCCTCACTTGCCCATGACATCGCCTGGGAGATGTTGTGGCACTTAAACTGGATAAGGAAGACAATTAAAGCGCCTCCGTTTTTGTCTCACCATGCTAAAAATAGGAGTGACAGGTTTGAAGCAAAAATGTTGTGCTTTTGTATGCAAACAAAATTCAGTTGACAACAGGAAGTAAAAGGACTCCCAGGTGAGCTAAAGATACCAAAGTAAGGTACATAAAATTCCCATGAATGCTGTTCCTTTTCCCTGAAGTATTTTACTTCCCCATTAAAACCTCCTGACATCGATAAAACACACTTAAGTTGGTAGGACAGTTGAGAAAAATCTTCCTAAGGAGCCAAAACTAATAATAGCATGTATCATCTGGAGAATAGTCTGGCAAGAGGCCTTTTCTCATTAACCTTCTGTGGGCTCAGCACCTGATAAGGCATGGCACTGCTCCCCCAGAGACTGGGACTCCTACCGACACAGACTAACTCGAGAAAAATGGGCCAGAAGTTGTTCATAAGTCATTTGCACAACGACGCTGAAGCATCATTAGAACTGAGAAACCTGTTGTATTTCGAGATACACAGAAGCAGGCTCTTGTTTTATACCTGACCCCACCGCTGCAGATTAACGACACCCATACAGGGACGTGAATTTCACTCTGTTGATCTCTTTGCTGTCTTCTTGTGCCCACAAAACCGCAACGGTACTGCTCTGTCAGGGTCAAAAGCCCAAATCAGGAAATTTACATGTACCTGGCTCTCAAAGGGAACTCAGGAGGAGGTAAGGAATTCAAAGGGGTTATGGATATTTCCTCCCAACTCCAAAGAGTTCTTTGATGAGGTGAGAAATTGTGAGCAGTGTAGGCAATACTGTTGTAATCTTTCCTTAAAGCACTTCTCAACTCATTTGTGACGCTGGGAAGAGGGTGGCATTCTTGAAGCTCCAAGGTGCACGTGAAAGCTTTTAAATTTGTTTTTATTAATTGAAATATTTGTTTATTCACTTGTAGCAGAGTAAAGTAAGTCCACAGGGTGAAAAATGAGTAGGAACATTTGAAAATTGCCTGTGAATACTCCAATAGCTGGAGAGATTCCTTAGCATAACAAATACATTAGAAACAAGAAAGAATTGCACGAGAATGTCAGTAACTTTGTAGGATGATGGCTCTTTACCCCCCCTCCTTTGGTATGCTTTCCCATTTTTTCCAAATTCTCTGGTCACAACAACAACAAAATCTAGTTTTCTAATAAAAAAACATAAAATGCAAACAAATTGAAAAGCTATGCACTCTGTCGATAATTTCTAGCACATCTTTGGAGATTTTTACATTAAAGCCCACCACTGGCTAACCCAAAATTGCTGTATATATTTTTCCATGTTGAATGGAAGGCAGGGAAAGAGGCAGAGAAAGAGGAGCAAAGGAGGAATAATAATGCATAAAACCAGCTCTATTCAAGAGCAAAGTAAGTTTCTCTCATGGGTCGTCACTCAGGAAATGTTAATTGATGATAATTAAGAAAAATGAGTTTTCCTTTTTGTGCATCTCACAGCACAGTTCACATCAGCTAAAGGTTACAGCCAAACTGATACAGTATGACTTGGCACTTACGTGTTAACTGCCTTTCATAGAAAAAGCAGCATCCACAGTGAATCTAAAGTCCTCATTTACTTTTTAAGTGCACCTATGCAATTCCTTTCTATTTCTCCCCATACCACTAATGGCACCCACAGTTGTACACATAGTATTTGATTACTGTTTCTTCTTTGGTCTACATTTTCCCTGGGGAGGAACTGAAAAACAGGCAGTACAAAAAAAGAACTTCAAATCACATTAAAATATTTACAAATTTTACAAATTTACTGCTGAACTCCTTAACAAAACTGAATTGACCACGGTTTTATGACTGCCAAAGAACACAGCGATGGTATAAAAAGAATTGGAAAAAGGAAAATAATGTGAAATAGAATCTTGTCAAGAGTGCTCATGCTAATGTAATCAACATGGAGTGAGTGTGAATGTTGGAAACACCAGCACTTCTACAGGTAGGCAGGCTCCTGGACATATTTCTACTCAAATAATTAAAATCACTATCAGAACAGGGTGCCTGGCTGGCTCAGTCAGTAGAGCATGCGACTCTTGATCGCGGGATCGTGAGTTGCAGCCCCACATTGGGTGTGAAGCCTACTTAAAATAAAATAAAGAAATCACTATCAGGAAACACCCAGAGGGAAAACAACGATAGAGAATGTGGGAGACTCTTCTAGAAACAATGTAGTTCTCAAACATTCCTTATTTAGCAGTCATCACTCCAAACTTTAAGGGAGATTAATGAACTCCAAACACCATTCGAAAGGCAAAATACAGAGAACATCACATCTTTCCTAAGCTCCAAGTTGTACAGATTTGTATATTGAGAATTAGGAACAAAACCAGCAAGGTCAATGGAAACAGAGTTGCAGAAATTTCTCTAGTTGAATCAAAATTCCTTATTTTCAGCACTTAATTTTAAGCAATTGCTAACAAAGAAAATAGGTGGGCCTTCAATTTTATATCAGCTGCAATAAAAAAAGACAGTAACCAGAAGGTTTGCTTTCTTAAACTTTAGGGCTTGTTCACTGAAGTATCCTTAGCACCAAATACAGTTCTACCATGTAGCAGACCTGAAACCATAAAAATGTGTTGAAATAGTGAGGCAGTGTATAAATAAATGGAGATAATGAACCAGGATAATAAACGAACTGTCTCCAAACCAGCATCAACACCAAGAAACAATGGACCCTAAATACGTCAATAAAATTATATCATCTGGGGGGTGGGGGGATGGGTTAGCCCCGTGATGGGTATAAAGGAGGGCAAATACTGCATGGAGCACTGGGTGTTACACGAAAACAATGAATCATGGATCACTACATCAAAAACTAATGATGTAATGTAAGGTGACTAACACAACACAATAAAATAAAATTTTAAAAAATGATGTTATCTATACCAAGGGAAAAGGGAAGGGTAGTCCATGTCCATGGATATTCATCATTTGTAACTTGTAAACTGTTCATCTTCCATTCCAAAGTGTGGATTCAGTTCTTTTCAATTAATCCTTTTCTGCTCTCATGATGACCCAATTATAAGCATCTCAGTCAAGTACTGCTGAGAAGAGGTGCCTGCATTCAGTGAACCCTGAAGATCCTTCTGATGCCTGCAGCGGCTGTAATCAACAAGCCACCCTTTATACTGGATCTTGCATCATTTCTGTCTTCATTCTTGGACTGGTCAGTTTGCCTTCCTGGGTCTTAGAGTTCTCATCTCTAAAATCCAGGTATTGGATCAGGTGATTGTTAGTTCCTTTGTGTTCTTGGGTTTAACTTAGGTCAACCTAGGCTGCACACTAGACTCACTATAGGAAAACTACAAAAACTTCTCATTCCCAGGCCTCACACCAACAAGTTAAATCAGAATCTCTCCAAGTGGGTTCTAGGTGTACTTTTTTTTTTTTTTTTAATGCTTCCTAGGTGATTCCCAACGGGTAGCTTAGATTGAGAACTACTTGCTGTCCATGGAGTGAATTAAGTATACTTTGAGAGCCATAAAATCGTTCTCTTTGTACGTTCATAAGCCTAAAGTATGGAATAAAGATATGTGCACCTATTTTTAAAGGGCACATGGCTTTTTTTTTTTAATCACAACCTAATGCATGATTAATATTCCAAATTTGCCACTAATTTTCAGTATTGCTTCGTATTTTGGGGTATGGATGGCTCCACAGTTCAAGATTTCTGCCTGTTTAAAAGCAGTTGCCTAAAGCATATTTTAGTCTGTCAGTGGATATATATTCTTCCTGCTTTTAATAATGAAAATTTCATTTTCAGCGATAATCCCTAAAAAGGATTTCTTGGCAGAATAGTTTATATCATAAGAGCATATGGGAATTACGAATAATTATTCAGAGACTATCTTTCTCCAAAGAGCTTAAAGCACTTTATGGAATTCATCTAATTAATGTTCACACTGTATCCATGAGAAGGCAGTGGACAGTGAGAGGATGAGAGTAAGCCCAGCACCACAATGCAAAAGTGCAGGGTTTATGTACTCTACCACTACTCAGTCTGTGCCAAAAATTACATTTTAACACATCAAAGAGGCAGACATGTAAATGTGCTACATTAGCCATTATTCCCCACCCCCCACAGATTTCAAGTACCCCAGCACTTCAAAACACAGTATCTGTTTCTTGAAAAATTCCAGATGCTCTAGCATTATACAAACACACATTTTAATTAAAACGTGGGACCTCCTTAGTAGAACAAATGATATTTACATTGCTTTTCATTCACAATAAATGCTAAGCATTATCAATATGTGTGGGCATATTTACATAGGATTAACTGTTACCAAAACAGGACTCTGTACTTTTATCCCTGACAGATGAAGTTAATTTTAATATCATCACAAGGAAATTAACAAGTACCTGTAAACACATTTTGATGGAATGGAAAAGATACAAAGACAGTATTGCATGGTAGTTAAAAAGAAAAAGGCTGATTAAAAAAAAAAAAAAGCAACTCAGTATCTTTTTCCTCTTTTAAATCACACTCTGTACTTGAGCTTTCCTGCTGGGATGGCGTCTTAACCTGACCTGATTTCCTTAACCTGGTCAGATTTCCTCCAGAATAAAATTAATAAAAGAATTCACAGAAGGCTTACAATTTCATTCAAATAGATAAAAAGTTCTGCCTTCACAAAACTTTCATTGGCGAACTCAAAGGCACAAAAGAGCACTTCTAAATTCTACAATGCATGAACTATAAAATCTTTTATTTAAAAAACCCAAGTATTTAGTAAACAGAACTGTTTGTCTTTCCACATAGTCATACCTCACTGACAGAAGAGGAGTATAAGGGCAATGGTTCTCCCTCAAAGACATTTTTTTGTACATTTTGACATGTGTATATTTGAGACATGCTCAATTTATCTCCTTGCTTTGCTCACGGAGGAATTACTGGTAAATATTTCCTGTCTTAAAGTAGAGAGTTGACTCTGAGGATTATCAATATAAATAAAAAAAAAATCAAGTCTGTTCCGTGAAGTACAAGCAAAGACATCAACAGACCAATGGTAAGAAGCGTTAATGTTTATCTTTCTAGGCAAACTCTAATACTAATTGCTGACTCCACACTTGCTCCTTTAAAATAGTTATTCTCAGTTTCAGCATTGAGTCTCTTGGAATTTACAATGTCATTAAACAAATGGACAATCTCTTAAATGTATTTGTTTACCTGTATCCAACAAACTGATGAAAAGGGATTTTTCCCTGAGAAATTTATCCTAAAATTAATAGCAATACCATCTAATGTTTTCTTTTTTGAAAGATTTTATTTACTTATTTGAGAGAGAGAGAGAGCACGTGCATGCATGAGTAGGGGGGGCAGAAGGGGGAGGAGGAGGAGGGGCAGCGGGAGAGAGAGCAGCAGACTCCCTGCTGAGCAGGGAGCCCCAGGTGGGGCTCAATCCCGGGACCCTGAGATCAGGACCTGAGCTGAAGGTAGAGGCTTAACTGACTGAACCAACTCAGGCGCCCCAATACCACCTAATGTACCACCTAATGTTTTCATGTAATATAAGTATAAAATATTGCAAAGAGATAAAATAATACCATTTGAATGTGGATTTACCCTTTTGAGTATGGCCATTCATACTCACTGAATGGCCATTAGCTTCAAAATAGAAATGTAAAAGTGTCCAAATTATTGCTGTAAATGGCCATTTGTAAAAAGTAAGAACACACAAGAACAATGACCTTACTGTTATCTACTTTTCTAGAGTAAGTCTAGGGACTAACTAGACAATTTTAACACAATCCTTTTTGCTATGTCCAGGAAAAGAAGGAATTTGCAAAGGCAACTCTCTATCGCCAATCAGTTACTTCTTGAGCTCCGATAGTGTTCCATATTATACTGTGAGAGTAAACGGGCCAGTAAGTGGGAATGAGTTTCTAATGGATAAAAAGTGGCTCTGAAGTACCTTAGGGATCACATGGGACAAATTACAATGATGGTTTCAATTGCAACACTGCCTAAAGTGGAATTTTACTCAGAACCAAGTTCCTTTTCAATTGGTTCCTCCCTAGAAGGTTTTCCTGTTCGTTGCAAATTCTCACTCACCATAATTATATGGATAATGGGTATTCAAAATTCGGAACTGTAAATTTTTCCCCTCAGAAAAAACTTACAATTTTAAGAGCAATACTTGATGGGTTAAAGGTATCTTCATATTATGGGATCTCATAGTGACCAGATGATTAAAACCTCTTCGAACAGATAACCAGAACACAATTTCCAATTGTGTATCTTGAAAAATCCAGGCACAATTAGAAACAGACTTAAGAATAGCTTTTGTATACATGATTGGTAGACTCTGAGAGCCAGAGTTACACCATACTTCAGACCTGTTATAAGAGTGAACATTTATAACACTGTAAATGCCTTCTATACCATGAAGGCAAAAATTATTCTTAGAGGAATTTTACTTATTCTAGGTCAGAATAGGTTGAACTACATGAAATGCTAAATCACATAAAACAGCAATCTATAAGTTTCCATCTAAAATTAGACATTTATGTACAAAGCATGAGAAACCCAAAGGAAATTCTCAGGGATTACCCGTAAAGGCCATTTTTTACATATTTTGAACTTAAGAGTCAATGGGCATTCCCTTAAGAATGCTTTCTCAGGTCTTTGACTATGTAAAGAAATTTTTTTTCCTATTATAAGGTTATTCTATATAAGGTAACACCAATAAACCTGATGAGGTTCAAAATTTAGCCCTTGGCTGAATTTCTGCTTTATAACATATCAAATTATCCCATTGGATAGAAACTGTACTTTCCAAGAGATCAGCCACTAGCCACATGTGGCTATATAAATTTAAATTAAAATTAAAGAAAATTAAACATTCAGTTCTTCATTCCCACTAGGCACATTTTGAGTGCTCAATAGCCGCATTAAAGAGCATTTCTAACTTTGCAGAATGTTCTATCAGATAGAGCTGGTGTGACACTGCCCATTTATCTGTGTCACCCACTAGTTTACCTCTTGAGGGCAGGGGCTATAGTGGCTGCATTACATCCAGACTGGGACATGTACATACTTATAAATAGGGAGCCAATCAATAGATCTTGTTATTATTTTCACTGATAAGCATCATACACACACAAGTACACTATGCTTTTCAGATTAAAAGTGCTTTTACATGTTTTTAGCCGGGGGCTGGGTGGGGAAGGGACTGATGGTAATGGCGGTAGGGGGAAACTTTTTGAGATGATAAAAAAAAATATTGTTTTGATTGTGATGGTGGTTACATAAGAACATGTTTGTTGGGGCATCTGGGTGGCTCAGTTGTTTAAGCATCTGCCTTCTGCTCAGGTCATGATCTCAGGGTCCTGGGATTGAACCCTGCCTCGAGCCCCACCTCTGCTTCTCCTTCTCCCTTTGCCCCTCCCCCCAGCTCCTTTGTTCTGTGTCTCAAATATTAAAAAAAAAGTGTTCATTAAAACTCGGAGTGTACACTTAAAAAACGTCAGTTTTAATGCATATAAGTCATACTTCAATAAAACAAAACAAAAAGGGGGAAAAAGGTGGTTTTATTTGCATTTTCAAATTTGATCTTTGAGTTTGGAGTGAGCAGGCCAGAGAATACTGCTGAAAAAACAACAGTCAGATACATTGGAAAATCACAGTACAAAGCATCAGGTGTGCCTCGGGATGTCAAGCCACTTAGGGGTCCAGAATTCTAAAATTGTCATGGGTTACGATACTGCTCACGAAAGACACCAGTGGGTCTCACTGGGCAGGCCCCATTCTCACTCCCACCCCACTGATTCTCTAAATCATTTTTCCTTTTGCCATCTGTTCCTCCTGGCACAACAAAGGTTCAGAAAGAACACTGTTAACTTTAATAAGCTTGTCTGGGATGTTATTTTTGAAATCATCAGAGGGGGGAAAAAAAAATCAATTCTGTTGATTTAATCCACTATTTATTAAGTACTTATTTGGGATGCATAAACACACAGCTATACTAGTCTGACATGGTTTCACTGATACTATATGAATCTAAAACACTGGCTTGAGAAATATGCGCTTAGTTCCCATTCCCACAGTGCACAAAAGAGTGTCATGTACCTACTATTCTGAGAAATTTTGAGGGTCAATTAGGAATTGAGATGATTTCTCAATCTCATTCCCTGGAAACTAAACCCTGCGATAGAATATGACAAGCAGTTTGACATGTACAAGGAAAGAGATTTCTGCAAGCTGTTCTTTTTTGGTGCCCCAACAACTTGACTGGGGATTTCCACTTGAAGAACCTCCTGCCCAGCATGATGGTCAAAGCCTGACCCTGCCTGTTAATCTTGAGAGCAGAATGCAAAGCACATCTATTTACATTGTCTATTCGCTTTAATAAATGCGGATCACTGTTGTCTCTCTGGTGTCTTTAATTCAATGTCATTACTTCGTGTTTGTTCTCTACAGTGATGTTTATCACAAAGGGCACAAAGGGAACAATTTATTCACTAAAAGGTATGTCTCTGCTCAGCAGAATAAATTATCCTTAGAAGGGTCTGCAAAAACAACGCCATCTATGTTTCTTGGTGAATACTGAGTAAACTATTAAAAGTGCAATGAGGGATTTGAATCCCCTCCCAAAAGAATGGAGCTCTTCATGATCACCCACAGATTTTCCCTCATCAAGGTTATAGCAGGTAACAACATATCATCTTTCTAAGTAGTAAAAAACACTCTCAAGATAGTTAAACTTCCCGGTCTCAAAATTTAAAAAAAAAAAAAAAAAAGGTTTCAGTTTGTTAAATCCAGAATGAAAGCTTGCATCCTTTTTTCCCCACATTCTAGTCTATAAGCAGCACAGGTATGTCTGGGGCCTTAGTGCTTTTGTTTGTTTGTTTGTTTGTTTTTAGAATGGGGATGATAGTTCTGTCTTCCATGACGGACTGAGCCCTAGTCCCGTAGACACCAACAGTCCACCTGGTGGATAGAATACATCTACATTTAGTTTGCCCATGCATTTGCCTTCCATTCATTGACGAGGTGATCTGTCCTATAGGTGATTTAAAGTTAGGATGGAAAGAGAAAGCAGATATAAAGCACCTAGTCACTATGCCCATAATGAGCAATTAATAAGTGAGAGCTTTACTATCAGTATTATTCTTACTATTAAGGTTTGCTCTCTTGAAATTGGTTTATTCAGTCAGCCTTCCCCATATGTACAATAAGCCCCTAAGGCAATTTTCATCTTCCTCTGCATCCAACTTTTCTGGCTCTATACAATGTGTTAGACTGTTTTTACAGAAATTATTTATTTAGATTGTTGTGACCCATAGTTTGGAAGTTAAGTCTATTTTTGTAGTTGTTTATTTTTTGTCCCCCCAGGGAAAACAAATTTTCAATTTAACTTAGCAAACAGGCACTGTTTTTTTAATTTAAATTCAATTAGCCAACATATAGTACATCATCAGTTTTTGATGTAGTGTTCAATGATTCACCAGTTGTGTACAACACTGTATTTAATCCAAAACAAAGTCATGCATAAACAAAAACTCTAATCCCAAGAGGTACTTGATTTAGCTCTGCTATTATGTATCTTCAACCAGATAATGGAAGACATGGAGCTCAATGTCTTTGTCTCTTAGGTGAAGTGGTTGAACTACAGGACACCTAATGTCTCTGCCATCTCTCAAGCTACTGTTTGTCATATGACTAAGTAAAATTGCTGAATCAAAGTTTTTCAACCATTTCAGCACTCCAGGCAGATACACCCACAGAATCAGGATTTTGGCCAAGTACTCTAATATTATAACGGGCAGTGCTGGAAAATAGGGGCTCTTCAAAGCAAAACATTACCTTTACTATTCTAGACATGGCTTCTGAAGGATCTTCCTAGTTTCTAATCAAGATTTACCCTAGTGCTTTTCTTTTAATAAGTTGGTGACTAACATAATAATTAAAAAAATAAATTGGTAAGTAATTGCTGAATGAATAATGTAGAATCTTCGACTGGAAGAAACAGAATGAGATTATCTTGTTTACCTCAACAATTTTTAATTGATCTAAACCCTTTTGTGAGGATAAAAAAGTGAAATCAGTTGACCTCATATTTGCTTACATCTTACATGTTTATATTCCTGTGTTAAGGTCAATTCAGTTCTTTCCCAGCACCTTCATTTTCTCAGGTGTATTTTTTTTCTCTTTAATATAGTGAATAAAATTCTGATACCCACACTAAATCTTTCAAAATAGAGTATCAAAGTCCTTTGTGCTTTACCACAGTTACCCCTCCTTTACATCCAGAAATACTACGAAGAAATATCTATGCTTAAAGTGCTTTTGTTGTTATTCCTGAAGTATATTAACCGTACATATCAGGGATATTCCACGTTCAGGATTAGTGGCATGAAACTGTGATGAAAACAAGATGCAAACTATAATCATTTTACAATATCTGTATATCTCTCAGTATATTTAATGACGACGAGTTTACCAGATGCTGGGTGAAAATGAACTTTCAGCCTGAAGAAGGACTCTACTGTTTGATCCATGGATATGGGATTCTCAATTGATCGCATTCATGTTTTTTTTTTTTTTTTTCATAAAAAGAGGTACGTTACAATACCGGGATCAAACTAACTTTAAAGAACAGAACCTTAGGAAAAGAAACCCCTCTGTCAGCTTAAGGATGAATGTGTGTCCATCAGAATTTTTTTTTTCTTTTCATTTTAAACCTGTGTTGGACAGTTGACAAACCATATTTCTGTTTTCTGATCCCAGGTTTATTCCTTGTCACATTCCTTTTCTGCGAAATACAGTAGGGTTCAACAGAAAGAGTGTTCCAAATCTTTCATCATTATGAAAAATACCGTACCTTGACCTTGTATTTTAAAGTTAAATGAAAAAAAAAGTTAAATGGAGTGGCATTATAAAAATTAAATTGGTTCTTGCTCATTTCCATAATATCCTCTAAAAAGCCTTGCCTAGCCTAGAGTGGATGTCCTATTTCTTTATCTTTCTTGATGACCTCTCATGCCTGCAAGTCAGCTCGTTTTTCTTTGCTGAAGACTGCACCCCACTGCTGCATGCACTCGAAAAGTTCCATTAAAATCTAGGGCATCATCACTCATTCTTATCTGCAGCAGGCTGCTGAACAGTGCCATACCAGCAACTGCATGCAAACTAGTCTCAAAGGACAATATTAGTTATATACATTGTCATCCCATAAGGAGAAGAATTCCTCCTGGATCCTACCTTATCTCACAAAGCACATCTAGCCTTTCAAACATGGCTCCCAGAGTCAGTGCTATCAAAGGGTCTCTTGCAGCAGCAAGCATTACTTAAAAAGCAATTTAGCAGCAAGAAATTAGCTTTTTATAGGACACCCTTTATTAAACTCGGTGTGAGATGAGCTAGCATCCTCAATTTTGCCTTACACCCACTGAGACCATACAGGCCAAAAGCAGTTTCATTTTAAATACTGTACTATACAAAAAATTTTATGTATTCCCCCTCTGGTCTTGATGAATTCTTTCTTGGGATGGATGTGTTATTAGGATAATGAGGATTGAGAATTAAACAGGCTAGGATTTAGCACTGCTCTTTTTGTCCGGAAATGTGGAGAAACATCGATACTACTTATTCAAGGAGACATTCTCTAACTATTGGGGACTGTACACTGGTTGGTCATGGAGATGAGTAGGATTGATGAAAGAACTGGATAAAGTTTAGAAATTAGGAACATTTTGCCCCTTTATTTTTTACAGTATCAAACATCACTGTTCTGAAGCAAAAATGGCATTTTTGTAGAATATTTGATGTCACAGATCACTGTCGTATTTTGTGACTCATTTCTCCATTTTACTTGGTAACATGGAGTATCATCATTAAATGGTCTTAAATACTCATATACATGGTGCTCCAGATAATTTTCTAACAAGTGTGGTATTCTCTATTTTAATGAAGTGGGGGATGGGCCACACTCACAAACATTCTCAAGATTTTGATTACTTAAATCTTCTAATAAACCTTGGCTTTGGGGGAGGAGGCAGAGGTGGTTCAATTTTAACATAAATATATGAGTCCTGGATAAGTTTTCCAGAGATAATAAGGCAAGTTCTGAAAGACTATACTTGAAAGTCAGCTTGATACCACTCTACCATATCTGTATAATAGCATCTCTTCCTCTCTGTCATCTCCTAACAAATATATCTATCTGGAACCCACTCCACAATATTTTGTGTGGGGGGTACTTTTTCTAAGAGGATTTTGTTCCTATGGTTATTTCCTGAAGCCATTGGGATGCTACTACCAAGATGAATTTTAGTGTAAAGGATTTCCCCGCAAATATGTATTAAGTAGCATGGAGATTAAAAAAAATAATAAAATAAATACTTGGGAAATGAAAAGATACGTAGCTTCAGTCTTGCAATCTATTTTACATAAAATAGTCCTTCTAAGTCTAAAAATAATCAACACAAAAACAATTGTCAGATTTGTAGTTTTAACCACACAGATATTTGTCTTATAAGTAGCCTTCTGTTTAAGAGCATGTAAAATTTTTTAGTAATGTATAAATGGGAATTCTCCCTACATTAATTTATCAGATATCTTTATTACTACATTCTTCAGGATTGTCAAGGCGAGTGTAGGGGTTTGAAGAATTTTTTTCCAGAGTTCATATCTACCTAGAACCTCAGAATATTACCTTATTTGGAAAAAGGGTCTTCACAGATGTAATTGGTTAAGGTTTTAGAGGTGAAATCATCCTTTGTTTAGGGTGACCTCTACATGCATTGACTGGTGTCCTTATAAGACACAGGGAGACATACAAGGAAGATGCCTACATGAAAGAGGAAGGCAGATATTGGAGTTATGCGGCCACAAGCCAAGGAATGTGAGGGGCCACTAAGAATATGGAGGAGGCAAGGGAAGATTCTTTCCTAGAGAATTCAGAGGGCCTGTTGACCTTGGTCTTGGACTACTAGCCTCCAGAATTATGAGAGAATAAGTTTTTGTTAAGGGATCAAGTTTGTGGTAATTTGTTATAGCAGCCCTAGGAAACTGACACAGGGAGTACAGTTGTTATCCTAAGTTGCAAAACACTTAAAAAGGTTGTTTTCAGTATCCATTCATGACTGAGGCATATGTAAATTTTAGCCAAGGGTGCCAACAAAAGCTGGTAACCTTTAAATCCAAAGACTGACTAATGGTGAAGATTTCAGGGAGAAAACACGAGAGTACAAGAGGTGGGGAGAAATAGCTAACACAATAATCCATTTCCCAGTGACTGACTAGTCACCCAATATAAACGGCAAGAAGTTTGTTCTGGAAGTGTTAACAATGTGAACCTCACATTTTAAAAATAACAACTAAATCCTGCAATATTTGTCTGAAAGTCTGTAATCTCCTTGAGTGATAAATATGGAGTCTCTGCTAACTAAAATATTAAGACTATTGAAGAATTTTTCTTGTACATGTTTTCTCATATAATGGTGAGATATGGACACAGATGTAAGACAGCACTCAAGAGCAAATGCAAAATTATCACTGTATGTGATAACTGGAGCTAGGCTGTGACTACTGCTTAGGACATTTGCTCCTCCCCATTTGAGAGCATAAGGACATGGCAAACTCAGATGCAACTGTGAGCAAAGACACACCTTGAGTAAGCAGGGCAGCTTGCACCTCTGAGAAGTGAGCATAGATATTCTCCTCAAAGGTATTCCCTTCCCACTAGGGGTGATTAGAAAGGAGAGTGGGAGGCAAGAGTTGAAACAGGAGGCATTTTTACAAAGGATAGAAAGAGTAATATGAATATGTAACTGTGGACCTTCGAAGAGAAAGAATAATTGCTAGCATTTCCTGAGTATCTACCATGTGCCAAACAATTAATCCTTCTTTCATATGCATCTTTATTGAGTTCCAACAATTCTATAAGGTAAGTAGTAGTATCCCTTTCACAGATGAGGCACTGGAGGCTCCCAGGGGTCAAATAACTTGAACTTCGCCATTATGAGCAGATTTAAACTCTGCTCTTCCCCTCTCTTGTCCTCTCTGACCTAAAAGACCTTACAATGTAGTTGTACAACAAGATGAATAGGCTTCCAAGTTTTGGTGTAAACAAGAAATCCAAGTGGAATTTTTTTAACCTGTAGATTTAATTAAATCCCAAAAGTGATGTGTGAGAAGTAAGGGCTACAGGAGGTCAGAGGTGGGGAGGGGGTAGGAAAAGTCACAAGATTTCGTAGAGGACTGAGGCTTTGAGCCTAAATGGGAGGATTAAAAGAAAGTCCAGGTACCATGGATTGTGTGGGGGAAGAGGCAAGGGGACTTCTGGCATGATGGAAACTGAACGGTCTCCTAAGGGACTAGAAGTGGCAAAGTTGGAAAGTTTGCTTGAACCCAGAATGTGAAAACGGGACTTTGTGGGTGAACTTGAGTCTGTGAGAATTGGAAAACCATTGATATTTTTGAGGTTGATAACTGATATAATGAACCTAATCTATGTCTATATCTTAGGAAGTTTAATAAAATAGTGTAGTCAGACTGGAGAGGTGGAAACGGGAAGCTAACTAAGCCAATAATCAAGGGGATGAATTCCTAAATACAGATAGAAACAGTGGAAACGGACAATAATGAGTGAAAGGAAGAGTAATCAACAAGATTGCACGTGGCTGGAAAAGCAGAAGGGGTCAAAGTTGCCTTACAGGTAAGAGGAAGAGAAAATAGCCAAAAGTTTTGGCTACTCTTGTTGGGGGTCTCCTGGCAAACAAGTAGTTTTCCAGATTTACAGCTTTTTAAGTACCTCCATTATAGTCAGTGCTTTTTTTCTTTTCAGAGCATACTTCATTGTAATTTTCTTTTATGAGACAGAGAGCAAAAAAAAAGCAATACACATCTTTAAATAACTGGAATCTCTACATGTTTAAATGCAGAGATTATAAGTGTTTTAAAGTTATTTCATGACTGATTTTTGAATTATTTTTGTCGACTACATAGTCAGTGAAAAGGAGTTTATTATTCTCGAGAGAAAATTGCAAGGAATATTTTTCTTTGGGAGAAAGCCAGACATGAGTCTATGGGTCTCAAAGTGTTAATATAACTAATGTAATCTTAAACATCTATCTTACTCTCGGAGGATAACTAATTAGCTTGAAGAACTTAGTTTAATACATTTAGAGACTCCTAGGAGTTCTTGGAAAGAAGTTGCTACAGAGATCCAGGGTACTGTAATCATTATTAATTGCAGTAAAGTTCACACCAGATAAGCTTCCAAGAAAAAAGACCTAAATTTATTTGAAAGGTCAAAGAAATTTATTTTACTTATCCAAATGCATGGAGATAAAAATACAGATGCTCTGATAAAAATACAGCTCCACTGTGTGGGTAGCATGATATAGTAAAATGACCTGCTGGATTTAGGATTGGGGGGCTGATTTCCTCTTTTGGTTCCTCCACATGCTAATAATGTGATCTTAACCAAGTGATTTAATCTTCATAAACCCGCTGTCACCCGTGAAATGGGAATGTTTTCTTTAGCCCAGTGAGAAAGGGGTTTTTCTACTTCTTCCCCCACGCTGAACTCCCAACGACTAGAACCATGCTCGACAGACAACAGCGGCTCAAAATATTTTTCAATGAATGAATGGATGGAGAGACGAATGAATGGATATTTCAAGTATTTTATAAAATGAAGCACATGTATTTAAATATTTTATCCACTGTATCTACGATGGAAATAACTATTTAAAGCTATGCTACTGCCCATCTCTTGCCAACTCTACATTCAAGGTCATCACATTGGTAGCTTGAAATTGGCCATGTTGGAGTATTTGTACCACAACATTTGGCAAAACCTACAAACCAGACCCTCACACCCAGGACCCAGCTATTCTACACTGACCAGCGTACCACTGTTTCCAACCTTTGTCATTTGGCCTATGCTTACTTTGATCTCTTCTGTCTCCTCTACACCTGTAATACTTGCAATCATCCCAACAATTCAGGCTCTCTGGATCACTGCACAACCACCATCTTGGCTTGAAATACCTCCCTCCCAGAAATACACCTCATCCCACAGCTAAATCTAACTCAGATGCTATACCTTTGTAAATGATCCCTAGTTCCTCCAAGTCAGACTCAGGTGCCTCTGCCAGGTGTTATCATTCAGTGGTTACCACCAACATATTATCCCAATGTATTATAATAATTGCTTATTTGTATATCCCCCCAAGAGCTCCCGGGAGTACAAGGACTCTCTTATTCACGGTTATAATCTCCATACCTTGCTCCTACAGGAGGTACTCAATGAATGATAGTTCTATGAACAACTACATAAACCCAAGTTGGTTTTTCACATGCTGGCAAGACAGGAAAGTTAACTGGATCGTTAGTCCAAGAAATAGAGGAAGTAGAGCACAACTGCTCTTACTCAGGTGCTCTTTGCTTGACATAAATTTCTGAATGTTAGTGGGGGAATCTATTACCCTAATCTACACAATTAGTCCTAATGATGTTGGCAGTTTTCACAGACATTTACATGGAGGATCATCGGTTTACAACAAATAGTTGATGACTGTGACAGATCAAGTCAATATTAATTCCTGCCTGGCAAATTTATTGTGACTACATAACAGTGACATTTGAAGTCATCTGTTTCGTCTAAAACTTATTCATAGGACAGACGCCTACAGGGCCAGTCAGAATGGCTCACTGAGCACTTTTCGTTTGCATCTTTGTGCATGAAGTGTTCTAGGCAAAAACTGTATTATTCCTACTTTTCACTCTTGCTTCACGCAGCTCAGATGTTGTACCAGTTATTACCTACATCCCTTAAGATCCATTTCATGTTCTCCCACAAACTACATTTCCCAGACTAATTCGCCAATTAACTTCTGGATGCATTTGGCAAATGTGAGGCGCTAGTGAGGGAATTACATGGTGGGAAAAAGGGAAGATTCAGAGTTTTTCTCCCTCTTCCCTTTTTGGGGGGTACTTTCTGGCAGTTGCTGAATCTCCTCTGGCGTTCCAGCTTCCTGGCTTCCTATAGGACACACTTTCCTCCTTTTTGTGTGGCTCCTGCCAGGCAGGGCCCAACTGATCCTAACTCCCTCTACGTGACCTCCACTTGCAAAATCTAGGAACATCCCCACCTGGTGCTTAAATCCTCAGCCACGGACGTGGGATGGGCCTCCTGCTATTGCTAATCTCTAGGTTGTTTTACCACCTTTTTGGCTTCTAAGGTCTTCCATCACCTATGTAACTCACTGCCACTATTAAACTCCCCCTCTTAGAATTATTTAGAGCAGTTTCTTTTATTATTATTGGTTCAGAGCCATTTTCTTTCTTCGTGGCATGGGTGTTTGATTAGGTGATGAAAATTTATAAATACAAATCATCTGCGGCTCATTTCATCTCCCCCCTTAAATTTAATCAGTTGCCAAGTCTCATATATTCCACTCTTATCATCTTCTCTCCTTTCCATTCCCATTCTTCCAACCGAAATACCATTGCCTCTTCCCGGAAATACTGCAACATCCTGCCATTGGACCCCCCCTCAGCCTTTTTCCCTTCGTCTTTCACCAGGAACATGGACCCCAGAGCTAAATGGTGCTAGCTGGGATGGACAGAAAGACAGAAAGGGTTACCTTAAGGTTTCATGTGAAACAGTAAGGGAAATTTAATAAGAGTAGCTTTCTAAAGGCTGGGCGTCACACAGACAGGACAGGAAGGTGGTCCTGGATTTAAGGCATTGGTAGGAATCCTGCCAGTCATAGTTTCTGCCACTTTCCCGGCAGTTCCTTTCCATTATCGTGCGTCAGCTACCCTCTGGGTGTCTGCCTCATTTGGTTCCGCAACTATCTGGCTGCTCCAGCTTCTTCACTTCCCACTCCCCCATAATTGATGTATACATAACTCTCATGGCTCCAACCCTGCCATGTAATTGACGCTATGTAGCTTCTGTACCTGTTGCGAGATTCCCGGGTTTCCTATTTCTACAAAGTGTTAGAGATCTGATTAGGCAACTTATCTTGGGATGCCAAGCCCTGGGTCTCATCAGCCAAAAAATGGGCGGAGTTATGTGGGACCTGAACTCACCCTTTCACAGGGACCAGACATAGGGCAGTTACCTTAGAAATAGAGTGATCATTAAACTTATCATCCAGCCCAGGGCACTTTTGAGAGTGAAAGGGCACAATAAACAATTACACAGGAAAAATTAGCATCAACTGATATTTTTCTGAGCAAACTGCAACTTACGGTCACCATATTTATAAAATACTACAAGCAGGCGTTGTAAGTTGGGTCTATTTCCACTGACTGGTTTGCCTACTGCTCTTCAAATTGCCCCTGAATACCTTTTTCTAATGTGGAAAGCTGTTCACTCCTCCCCAACACTGGCCGGATCCTATTGGTACTTTAGGTGTGTACTCAAATGTCTGCTTTGTCAGGAAGTCTTCCTTGATTTGTCTAGCAGAAAATTAGTCTTTTTATAAACTTAAATTGCACTTAGCCTGTACATTCCAGGGCCTGTGTTTTGTTTCCTACATTCTATTTATTTATGCATGTGCCTTCTCCTAACAGGTGTAAGCTCTTCAAGACATGAGCTATATTCATACATTTTTTATATCCCACAGTGCCTTAGTATTTTGCTCATAGTTGGTGGCCAATGAATATTCATTAAATGAATGTTTGCTAGGCACAGAAAACATCACTCTTGCCATTGCTGTCTCAAGTTTATCCAATTATTCTGGATCCTGATGCCTACAAAATGCAGAAAAGATCAGACACTGATCATGTCCAGATTAGCATAGCAGTGAGATAAACAGAAATAAGGGGACTGAAGTTACCATATTTACATGGTCTTAAGAAGGTTTAACGGGAAACAAATCAGACTGAGGACGTTTTTGTTTCTCAAGAGATAAACAAGAAATCACAGATAATTGAAAGAGAAAAGAATACATTTTTCAAGAGGTATTTGTTCAGACACAATTTATTCTGACAGATCTCTAAGTTGAGTATTTCTTGGTTTCTATGTTTTATAAAATCATTTGCAAGTTCAATTTAATCTATGTGGAAATCATAGTGCATAACAGTCTTGCTATTTTTTAAAGTGCTTCCTAATGAAAAGTCCTGATATTTGAGAGATTTTGTTACAAAAAGAGCGGTTAAAGAGTAAACTTTCATTTGTTTTTGGAAGCTTCCTAGCCCTCTTCAACACTGGTCATTGGATATAATGTTAGATAATTTCAGCAAATATGAAGTGCCATCTTAAGTGTATTCTACACAGAATTCTTTTCCCTTTAAAAATACAGATTAAGTTACATAGTACTTTAGGTGTAGGATGTACATAACAGATTTTCATGGGGGGTAGTATTTTTAAAATAAACTATACATATCCAGGAATTCAAGCATTGAAAATTGACCCATTGGGTCTCCTCCAAATCAAGGATATAAGGCAAATATGGACCTTTCAGTACAACTATACCAGATTCATTTTAATCCCAGAACTATGCCCGTTTAGGTGCCACAAATGACCTCAGGCAAATTGCTTAAGCTCTATTCAACAAAATTTTCTCATCTGCTAATCAAGGAGGATCCTCACCTGCCTCCCAGGACCCATGTGGTATTAAAAGCCCACTGGAATCTGACACGTAAGTATTCGATAAACAGTGGTTATTATGATTTTATTGTAATGCATGTAGAATCCTGGATGATCTCATCAATTTCTATGGTATTTTGGTAGCAGGCATCAATTTATATTTAATAGTCAAACCATTAGCAACCCCTAGTAGTAAACAACTGTGCTAGTCATTACCTAGGCAAAGGAATGTGACAAGGCCTCAGCTCTTAAGGAATTTAGGTTGTGATTACAAAGAAATACACTGAAACAATTAGCAAACTAAAAAAAAGTACACACTTGCTAAATTAGACGCTGACTATTTACTACAGAGATTCAGAGATGGGGTAATCTATAATGGCTAAAGGGAATTAACACATTTCTGGAAGGAGGTATTTGTGTTTGAGCTTTCCCTCCCAGTAGTGGTTCTCATACTGACTGCCTATTAAAATCACCCTGGAGGACTCTTAAAAAGTGCCTATACCTTGGCTTCACCCCAGAACACCAGAACTTTCAGAGATGGGATTCAGGCATCAGTATTTGTCCAAGCTTCCCACAGGGATATGTTGTGTAGTCAAGGCTGAGAGCCCCAGTCTTAAGGAAGGAGGAGCCTCTCCCTAAATGAAAAGGGGGACAGGGAGATCACTTCAGGGGAAAAAAAAACTATCTGAAGAAAAGGTTCATGGAGTGATAATGCCCACTTGAAGCATGTAGAAAATAAGCAACACAAGTGGGGATCAGGAGATGGGAGGGTAGGTATTAACCAATGTTTGGCAAAATTTTACTGAGGCCAGATAGTAAAGCACGGCGGAGGCCAGGATAAAAATTTTCGATCCATTTCAGGGAAAGACCCATCTCAACGTGACAAATTAGTAATAAGACTCAATAATACTACTGTGCGTACTCAGAATAGCTCAAATAAGAAGACTGAGGTTGCAATCAATGCACAGGGGCTGGACTATCAGACTTACAGTTTCCTTTTGTGGAGGTGGCGGCACTTCGTGCTCCTACGGCTTTTGACTAAGCTCTCTGGGTAGCTTCAACCACCTGAACGCCTGTACTTCTAGATCCGTGTTAACTTTTGAAGTGAAGTAGCTAAGGCGCGTGGGTCCCACGTCCACAGATGCTGATTTAATTGCTCTGGTGTGTGAATTGGGCCTGGGATAGTTAAACAATCCCTAAATTTGCCCTTGGAAGGAGCTTTCAGGTGATACTGCTCATGCTGGCCCGTGAGTAGCGGTGGTCTGGTTCAGCAGCTCTCAAACTTCAGCGTGCATCAGAATCCCGTGGAGGGCTGGTCAAAATGTGATGGCTGGGCCCCACCCCCAGAGGTCCCAATTCAAGTAATCTGGGAAGGGAGGGTTCCACACAGGTCTTTTAAGAACCCAGGTGATGCTAATGCAGCTGGTTCAGGGACCTTACTTTGAGAACAACTACTCTACGTATGAAGTCATCACTCTAGATTTGCTTACATTTTAAGTACTTGCCTTTAATTCACTATTGGATTTCAAGACATCTTCACCTCTACACACTTTATTATAGCAGCTTATGCTATCGCCCTGGGACTAGAGAAACGAGTACATAAGACCCAGGACATAAATATTCTGTCTACTTGGATGCACAGCTGCCCTGAACCTAGAAACCATCTGACAACACTCGTCTAATTGATGGATTGTGTGTTGTCCATTCTGCTCCTTACCTCCTGGTTCTTTTATTTAACTAATGGAGGGAGTTCTCAGTAGATGCTGGTGGAACGTTAAGATTTTGTTTGTGGAAACTGGCAAAGCCTACTTGTGGCAGAACATCAGTTGATGAGCACCACCCAGGCAGCAACACCCAGCCCTCCAGCCGGCCGAGCAGCAGGGCCTGGTGCTGTTAGTAATGTTGGTAGGAGAAGGCAGTGGCTCTTCTGGCCATGGCAGGTACACTGTGATTTAATTCAGGAGTGCCTTAAGTTGGAGATCCATTAAATGACCTTCTGCTAAACAGTCTGCAGCACTGAAATTTTAGACAAAGGAGAGCACATTCCTTTTAGTCTAAGGAGTAGCCGTAATTCGAGAATCTGTAGATTCTACGATGTTCTATCAAATCTAAATGTCCTTGTACTTGTTCTGAAAGAATATCCATTTCCCTGCTCCTTCTGGAGCACCCCTCCTCAACTATTTGAAGATCCAGATTAAGATGTCACCCCCGGATTAAGGTCTTCCCTAACGTCCTGCCTCCAGTCACACTGTCTGCGTCCATGCTGCCTGGTTCATGGTTTATATTTCTATGATTGTCCTTCTTTCACTGTACAAGACCTGGATGCCATCCAGCTCTCCTCCCCAGATGTCATAAGCACTGAAGACAGAGGCAGCCTCTCACTCATCTTTCTCTCTCTGGCACCTCGAGCAGAGCTTGGCAGAAAGGAGCAACTTAGTTAACATCTCTCATGAGAAGTTCTTTGAAGCCCTGATCCTGACCCTCTGCTGTCTTGGGAGTCTTCCCTGGATGCTTTGCAATCTCTCCGTACTTTACCCGAGAGAAGAGCTTATGACTCTTACTTTCAGGGATCTGTCACATGTCTGCAGGCTAGCCCTGACCATGAGCATGATGAGAATATATTCTGTTCCCAGTTCAACCACAAGCATTTTTTTAGAGTGTATGTGGTGCATACTGGTGATCGGTAAATATCTGCTAGATGAAACAAAAGAGTTTCTGTAAAACGGGCCATTAAACTGGTTTATTAATAGTATTATGCTAATTTTCTGAAGTTCTAATTCCATCTGTGTGGCTGAATAATTTTGCTTACTCTTAAATAGAAAAAAATGAACATGCCAATAGGTAACATTTAATAATATGGTCTGAATATATTTTGCACCGTTTGCCTTCTTCAAACCCCTCTTGGAGTCACTGTGTCATTTTCTTTTTTAAAAGATTTATTTATTTATTTGAGAGAATGAGAAAGAGAGAGACAGAGACAGCACGTGCCAGTGGGGGGAGGAGCAAAGGGACAAGGAGAGAAAATCCTCAGAGTGCCCGCTGAGTGCTGAGCCTGTTGCGGGTTATCGGTCCCAGGATCCTGAGAGCACTACCTGAGCTGAAATCAAGAGTCAGACGCTCAACCGACTGAGCCACCCAGGCGCCCCCACATTTTCAAGTATGCTAAAATGTACTTGGGACATAGTCATCAATGATGCAAAGATGATACAGATAGTACAGAAAGGGGCTTGGGATCATATTCAGGTGTTCTAGATTAAAATTCTCGATCTCACACCATCTTGCTGTGTGGCTTTAGGCTAGTAGATTTAACTCTCTGGCCCTCGGTTTCTTTTCCTTTGAAATGAGACGTTGGACTATATGATTTCACATGTTTTTCTCAAGTTACTTAAACTTACTGGTCTTCATTCTCCTTGCCTGGAGTGTAAAAATAATAATAGTAACTGTCATTTACGGCTGTTGTGAGGGTTAAATGAGAAGAAACATGTAAAGCATTTGGACCAGTGCCTGACACACAGTAAACACTCATTAAAGCTTGTGTGTTACTACACTTATTGCTGCTCCTGTTATTGTTATTTTTTTAAGATTTATTTGAGAGAGAGCGCGTGCGCGCACTTGAGCATGCACATGAGGTGGGGGAGGGGCAGAGGGAGAGAGAAACTCAAGTGGACTCTGCCTTGAGCACAGAGCCCTCCTTGGGGCTCGATCTCAGAACCCTGAGATTACGAACTGTGGAAACCAAGAGTCCGTCGCTTAACCTATTGTGCCACCCAGGCGCCCCTGTTATTGTTGACACTGTTACTCATACGCTTATTTCCATTTCCGACTTTCTATTGTTCTAAAATAGGCAAATTGCAATTACTGCCTTATGTGGTACAACACCAAAAGAAGTAACAAATCTACAATTGCAGATGCAAAAGAACCTTTTACTTTGTATCCATTCATTCAGCAAATATTTACTGAGTTCCTAGAAATGTTGTGGGACTTGATCCCTGCTCTATTACATTCACAATAAAAAAAAAATACATTAGAGCATCCTGACTTAGCTGGGATGAGAATAATGCAGGTTAACTGAATAAGACAGTTGAGGATGGGAGGGAGTGAAGGGGAGGGGAGAGACCGTAACCCAGAAATGACATCCAGAAACTATCCTTGGAATCCTGAGATGACGTATATTTTTGCTTTGGAACAGGACAAAGTGTAAAATCTTTCAGGAAAACCATTCCTAGGAAGTTGTACTGAAAACCTTCACAAACCAGAGTGCCCTGCTTGGTGTTGGGATACAATGAGATTGAAGGCAACACAGATACAGAGAGGAAGCTCATAATTTACTCGGTGATGAAAAAGGCTGCTGGTGACCAGTGACCTTTAGTATACTGCGAACTGTGAAATGGTTTTGGTCCGTTCTAGAATGAGGAGTGGGAAAAGTCAATGAGCAAGACTGAGACAAGAGGACAGTAGAATAAGCAGCTGTGAGACCTCTTCTATCTTCAGATCCTCAGGGTTGATGGGGGTGGACATGCGTCCCTTCATTTTTCATTTATTCCAGGAAAGAAGGCTACTGGCAGTTGTGGTGACTGATGTACTAGCCACCATGTGAGGCACCAGAAAGCGGATGTTATTTAATTTTCACAAAAGCCTTAAGAGATGAGAGGTATTGTTTTCCTCATTTTACAGATGAGAATTTCAAAGATACAGAGAGGTTAGGAAACTTGACCTAGATTACCTAGCTGGTAAGTGGCAGAGCCAAAGTTTGGATCTAATATGGTGTGACTCTGAAACGTGTATTTACCTCAGTCAAGGAGCTCACAGACTTGTTCTAGTATAATAACACCTGTCCCAGGCTGGGGGAAACTGACTGAGGAGGCAGATCCATTCCTTCCCGTCTGTCACACGTACCATGTAGTGACCAAGTGGCTAGAGTCCTCAGCTCTGGACTCAAAAGAAAACCAAATGCATTTCAGAGCTTTTCTTTCAGTATGGAGGCCAAAAAAAAAAAAAAAAATACTCAAGTCTTCAGTAAAAGAAATGATAGGGTAATAGGTATAAATAGCTATAAATATTAACTTAGAGCCTGCCAAATATGTCAACAGAGTAAGTCATTGAAAGTATTGTTATAAATGTTGGTGAATGATGAGAATATTTTTGCATTTAGAGACTATTTAGTATTTCCTTTGGAGTCTCCTTGGTTTGAATTCCCATGCCATTCACCTGCTTTCCACAAAGAGTTTCTCCTCAGATATATCTGATTTCTTCTTCATATCTTTTGCCTGGTTATTGTTTGGGTAAACACTTACTATCAATTAGCAATGATGAGTAAAAGGGGGGATGGAATGACCCATTTTTAAGGGATGTAGAAATATAGGGGTGTCTGGCTGGCTCAGTTGGAAGAGCATGCAACTCTTGATCTCGGGGGTTGTGAGTTCAAGCTCTGCTTTGGGTACAGAGAGGACTTAAAGACAATAAAATCTTTAAAAAAATAAAAAAAATAGAGAATGTGGAAGCATAATAAAATGGACTAAAAATATTGCTCTGCCTTCCAAAAGGGGTCCAAGTAAAGGAGATGGAAGAGGTAAGAGTTTAAAAGCACTGCTCAAAATGGTATTGATGTTTTATGATGTATTTTGGGTCAACAAACACTGTCACTATTACTACATTTTACAAAGAAGAATGTAAACAGAGAGAGCAGTTTAGAGGCAAATTAAGATTTTAGAGACAGCTGAGGGGAGATCAGGGGAATGGGTCAAGAACACTTTGTCAAAACACCATTTACTTCCTTCTCATCCTTAAAACTTACATTCTGCTAAAATATGTTAACCGTAGCAAAATGATTAAGTCAACCCCTAATTCTGGGCCTTTTGCCTCTTTAATGAAGCATACCCACATGTGGTGCCAAAAAACGTAAAGGGGACATCCTCGTGAATTTAAAACACTGCAAAATTAAAAAGGAGCACACATTTTAGTATTAACTGCCTACCACAGCACAATCTTGGCCGTCTGCATCTCTCCGATACTACCGTCTTCCAGCTAGGTGAGGCCTAATGCTGAGTATGTCAACATTTTAATTTTAACTCTTTTTGTAAACATGAGAGTTCCTGATAAACACATTACGCATGGATCGAAATTCTTAGAGTATTTCAGATCAGTACTAAAATGTTCTGTCATTATTTGGATGAGCGTTAGAAAGAGGTGTCACACAATGATAAAGGGGCAAACGTGAGGAGTGACTGGGACATTGGACTCAGTAGGAACTGGCCCCGAAGTGTTGCCAGCACCGTATTTCAAGAGGACAGGCTGAAACCAGGGTAGATTAACTTCCTGGAATAGCGCCTTTCAGAAAACCTTCCTCTGTTGTGTCTCATATATCTTCTTGATCTCACTCAGCCCATTGTGTTGACAAGGTAGAACCAGGCCCCCTTCTGCATTTCTGGAAGATGGTTGAGTGTTCCTTTGGGTGGGTGGCTTTGTAAAATCGTAACAATTTTTGCAGCCTCACTATCAAATGACAGTTTTGCTAACATCATAACATGGTCTTTTTTCCCTTTCCTAACACTATACAATACTTGATTGTATACAGAAATCCTTCCATTCAACAAATATTTATTTAGTATCTGTTCTGTGTGCTAAGTACTGAGAATACACCCATGAACATGACAGTCTATCTCCACAGAATTTATAGTCTAGAAAGAATTACAGCTTTGCTTCTTCAGATCTTGCCCCAGATAGAAATACTCTCCCCTCATTCCTCACTCTCGGGGTGCATAATGAAATACAGTTGCAATAAAGCCTACCACAGATCTAATCTTCCTAAAAGCATCACTTTTCGTCACGGTGTTTTCAAAAAGCATCCAGTGGCTCCTTTTCCCCGCTGGTTCACATCTGTTCATACCCAAACCCTTCAGACCAGCAGTGCGTCCCACTGCAAATTTGTCCTGATCCTTTCTTACCTGCCCTCCTTTTGTGTTTTGTTTTAAAATAAAACATCAGGTTGTAAATTTGCCCGTGAATTTGCCACTCTCATCACTCTTTGGCCACTAAGTATCCTACCTGTAGTCTGGGCATGGCAGCCCAAGTCATTTTGTTTCCTTTTAGCTGAAGGCACACTGGGACAGGGCCTTACAATTTGTATTTTTAAGGACCTTGAGTGATTCTGATACAACACTACTTTCGCTCTTTAAACTCTGCTCACAACCCCTGGCCAAATCAGATCCCACTCCTTCTAGAAAGCATTCCTCAGCTATTGCTTCTCATCATGAGCTCTTCATTCTTTAAACTACAACAACACGATCCCACTTTCTGGACTCTTTATTTTCACATGGATAGCCCCAGAACTTTGGAATGTTAACTATTTGGTGGATGTAAATCCTATCTCTCCAATGAGAAAACAAACTCTAAAGGAGATGAATCTATTATCCTGGACCTCTCTGAACCTCTCAATCACATCTAGCACTGTTCTGAGGATATCTTCAGTACACGCTGCATATTTATTTTATTTTAATGTCACAGCGCTTCCAGGGACTTCGCGAGTTATATATAACTTTTTCAGTCTCCCTGGCAATAACGTCATAACAGTAGCTTTAGGTCTGAATGAACGAATGAAACCTCAGAGTAATGCTTTTTACTCAAAAGGAGGCTTGCCTGTTCTTTTTTTTTTTTTTTAAAGATTTTATTTATTTATTTGAGAGAGAGAGAATGAGAGACAGAGAGCACGAGAGGGAAGAGGGTCAGAGGGAGAAGCAGACCCCCCGCTGAGCAGGGAGCCCGATGTGGGACTCGATCCCGGGACTCCAGGATCATGACCTGAGCCGAAGGCAGTCGCTTAACCAACTGAGCCACCCAGGCGCCCCGGAGGCTTGCCTGTTCTTGCAAGATCTAGTTTATAATGTACCACCTTGAAAAACATTACCTTACATGTAGCTAAGGTAATTGTGAAACTGTATTAACACTGCTTCTGAAGACATAATAAATGAAATCTTTCTGGTTTGTGGCATATCTAAAGTGAAGTGCATTTACTCTTTTATAAAGTGAAAATAAGTACAAAAATTACTATATAGGTTCTCTTTTGATGAAAAAGTATATTAATAATTTTATTTAAGCAACTCGAACAGATATTAGATCGCTCCCTTTGACAGAAAGAAACACTAACTGCTTTTTCTGGGCTCGCTAGATACCTTGCTGTATCACAATGCATGTATTTCTAAAACCAATCATCAGAAAAACTAAGTATCTTGAGCTACATGATCTACTTCCTTTAGGTTGGCTTCTTGCATAATTTTATACTTTTTCAACAGATCTACTTGATATTTGTCAGGATTTACAACCTGATGTTTTATTTTAAAACAAAATACATTATTTTGTTTTAAAAGACAGTGTTAAAATTCTAATTCCAAAATGTCAAAATGTTATCCCAAAGCATTATGGTCTAAAATATTCAAAATTATGTATTTGTAACCTAAGTGCTTTCCAATTTTTAAAGTATTTCTTTTTATTTTGATCAATTATGTTTATAATCTTATTCACATTCTTCTTGCATGTTTTAAGGTTTATATGATAACTATTTTATTTATTTTAAAATTTCTTTTCATGACATGCAGCAATTTGTCTCATCTCAGCGAAATTCTATACAGCAGTTTTCCTAATGCATATTTTCAATGCCAATTCCTGAAATTGTAATTCTACTTTAAAAATACATTAATATAGAATATCTCAACTTTTTCTATTAGTCAATATTCAGATAAATTATTTTAGAATGTTCATCTGACACAGGGTGCCAATTTGACTTACATCTTAGGCTGTGAAGGTTTGGGGAAATTATAGATATGAAGTGCTTGGCACTAATTCTGAAACATACTGTTTTTTGTTTTTTTGTTTTTTTTTTTTTTGCAAATGTTGGTTTTTCCTATTGAGTCACCTCAAATGTGGGCAAAGAAAGGACTTGTAGTTCTAATAGATAAGCCATTGAAATTTTCCAGTAGGTCATGATAATGGTGAATTGAGTCTGCTGCCTTACTAACTATTAAAGCCAGTTATTTGTCTTGTTGGCAAGTCAACAAAGCCCGGTTTTCTTTTAATTAAGAGTTGCTGTTACAACTTGTTTTCTTTTAAACCTTCTCTCCTAGTGATCGACCTACTTGTCCCCAAAGAGCATTTGATTGAAAACCATGCTGGGCCAGACCAATTTCACACTTGAGAGAAAATCACCAGCCCCTCCTATATCATTGGTTTATTCCCCCATACAAAAGACATTCTCAGTAAATTGGAATTAATTAATTAACTAATTAAGGGCTATCTTTAGAATACAAACATTGTTATGTACTGAATTGTGCCCCTCATCCCTTGCAAATTCATATGTTGAAACTCTAACTCCCAATATGACTGTATTTGGACACAGGGCCTTTAAAGAGATAATTAAAGTTAAATGAGGTCATAAAGGTAGGGCCCTAATCCAATATGACTGTGGTCCTTCTAAGAAGAGGAAGAGATACTAAGGATGTATGTGCCCAGAGGAAAGGCCATGCGAGGACACAGCAAGAACACGGTCATTTGCAAGCAAAGGGTTTTCCTTTCTCAGGAGAAACCAAACTTGCCAATACCTAGATCTTGGACTCCCAGCCCCTAGAACTGTGAGAAATAAATTTCTGTTGTTTAAGGTGCTCAGTCTGTTATTTTATATGGTGGCCTTAGAAAACTCAAATAGACACTCTTTCCTGTCCTGAGGACACTTATAATGCACCTGGAGAGGTACCCTCCAAACAAATATATAAGCAAGAGAGACAATTACCGAGGTTGAAGAAAAGAAAATTAAAACCTACATAAGGAGTGAGTTGTTAAAAGGGGAACATATCTTTGAGCGGGGAGAGCACTGATAGATTTCAACAAGTAAACAACAGCTTCCATTATAGTAAGGCTGGAAGAGACCCAAAGCAGCATGTTTAACTCATTATCTCATGACATTTCAGAGCCTACTCCAAAGGTCACCTTCTTTTCCAAACCAGGATTTGGCACACACGGCCTGACACATGAATGAACAATAAAACCAAATATAAGGTATTAGCATTGTCCTAGAAGCCCCAAAACGTATGAGCAACTTCACTACACTATTTCTCTTCCCTTTATTTCATAGTCCCTTTATTTCATAGCAGGATACCTCTCGAGAAATAAGACTCGATGAGCAAAATTTATAATGTTACTAAGGAGCAGCCTTTACTTTATAGCAAACATCTTTTTTAATAACAACACCAAATCAATAATAATAGCAGCTAACATTTAGTAATCAACTACAGAATCAAGCACTAGATTTAGAGCTTTCAGATGAATTATCTAATCCTCACAACAACCCTATAAGGTTGGTATTATTCTCATTCCACCTTCATAAGTGAGGTGAATGAGCTTTCCTATAGTTAAAGGAACTTGCTCAAAGTGACACAGCTGGTATTTGATGTAGCTGTGATTTAAAAAACTCCAGATTAGTCTCAGAAATCAAAATCAAAATCAAACTCTTTACCACCACTTACAGAATACATGTGTAACACACATACACAAACCCATATATAATATCTATTGTGTGTGTGTGTGTGTGTGTGTGTGTGTGTGTGTACATACACAAAGATGTACTGTATGGATGAATGTACAGTAAAAATATACATGAAGCACCGGCACACAAATGGAGATCAATGGGATAGAACTGAGACTCTAGAGGGAAATGTGATAAAAGAGATGGTCAACTAATTTTTGACAAGAGCTCCGAGACAGTTCAATGGGGAAGGAATAATATTTTTACCAAATGGTGTTGGGACAATGGGATATTCACATGCAAAAAAAAAAAAATGAAATTGGACCCCTTCCTCATGCCATACACAAAAATTAACTGAAAATGGATGGCAGAAATAAACTCTTAAAATAAAATATAGGAATAAATCTTTGTAATCTTGGGCCCAGTTAAGCCTTCTTAGATGTGACACCAAAAGCACAAAAGATAAAGGAACAAATAGAGAAAGTGAACTTCTTCAAAATTAAAAACTTTTGTGTTTCAAAGGACTCCAACAAGAAAGTAAAAGGACAACCCACAGAATGGGAGAAAATGTTTGCAAATCATATACTTGATAAGGGACTTGTATCTAGAAAATATAAAAAGAACTTATAACTCAATCATAAATATGCAATAATCCACTTGAAAATGGACAAAATTTCTGAATAGATATTCCTCCAAAGACAATATATAAATAAATAGCCAGGAAGAACATCAAAAGACACTCTATATCATTAATCATCAGGGAAATGAAAATTAAAACTACAATGAGGTACTGCTTTGCAGCCAGCAGAATGACTATAATAATTAAAAAAAAATGAGTGAGGATTTGGAGAAATTAGAATTCTCATACACTATTGTTGGGAATATAAAATAGTGAATTGTTTTGGAAAACAATTTGGTAGGTAGTTCCTTAGAAAGTTAAACATAAAGTTATCATACAACCCAGTAATTTCATGCATACCAAATAAAAATATATATCCCCACAAAAGCTTATACACAAATGTTCATAGCAGTGTTATGCATAAGAGCCAAAAAGAGGTGAAACCACCCAAATATCCATCAACTGATGAATGGATAAACAGAATGTGGCATGTCCACACGATGGAATACTACTTAGCCACGAAAAGGAATTAAGTGTTGATATATGGTACAATATGGATGAACTTTAAAAACATTCTGCTAAGTGAAAGAAGCCAATCACAAACAACAAAATATTGTATGATTCCATGTGCAAGAAATGTCCAGAATAGGCAAATCTATATTGATGGAAAGTAGATGTATGTTTGCCTAAAGATGGGGAGAGGAGAAGGGCTGGGGGTAAATGAGGAGTAACCCTTAATGGGTACAGGGTTTTTCTGGAGGGGCAGAGATGAAATATTCTAAAGTTGATTGTTAGTGATGATTGTACAGCTGTGAATATACTAAATGACACTGAGCTGTGTACTTTAAATAGGTGAACTGTATGGTATATGAAGTATACCTCAATGAAGCTATTAAAATTATATAAAGTTAATTCCAAAATGTGTCAGTTGCTTTGAATCTCTTAATTCCTCTAGTCTTTATAAACTGAAAGCAATATCAGGGGAGGGGTATTGGAACAGCAAGGGGTTTGAAGACAAAATTCCTTTTCTTTTCTTTTTTACTTGGAAAATGCTCATGCCATAGTCTATCAAGTTAAAACCCATATAATTCTCCTGAATGATTAATAACATTTCTTTCTGGTATGATTGAGTTGTGAAAGCAAAATCAATATACTGAATATTAACACTTGCTTTTCTTTACCACTGTGTTATAAATAACCAACAAATAACCCAATTACTTCTCTTCTTGCCTCTCTTGCAACGAGACATAGCCATGTTATAATGCCAATATACTCACTAATTCAACACTACGTTTCGAAAGCCTACATGATACGGTGATTAATGAGTTATAGCTAATAAGATGTAAGTAGAAGTGTTATGTAGAACATGCAGAACTACTCTTTGATTCGGCTAGTAAATGTGCCCCTTTGCCTACCCTCAATACATTTTTAGGACCACAGTGTAATATAGCCCTGATGACTAGAGCTCTGGCAGCCATCTTAGAGTATGGGCAGACTTCAGGAGGAAAACTATAGACTAAGATGGTAGAGTAGAAGGACAAAATAATCCCATTCTCTTGACCACCCACCTCTGACCTCTTTTATCTGAGTATTACAAACTTCTATCTTGTTTAAGCCGTGGATAGTTAGACTTTTTTATATACAGACAAAACAATTCTAATTAATAACTATACATAACAACTAGCTATAGATATATTTTATATAACAGGAAAAGCTTTCTCTAAAGTTAACTAACTGAATTGGCCCGGGAAAGCATAAAGAGGCATCTTGTTTTTGCTGTATTTAAACAAATGCAAACTCAGCTCACTTTAATTGGCTCCAATAAATTATTTTTTAATTCAGTCAGTCTTAAATGTGATTTACTTAAAATAGCAGATGTGTGTGCACTACAAAGTGCAGTAAATCAATCATTTCTATTTTCTGTGTGTATACCCTGTGACCTGGCAATTCTACTAGCAAGTATACGTGTATGTGTGTATATATATCTCCTTGAGAAATTCTTACAAATATATCAGAAAACATATACAAGAACACACATGTTCTGTGACTTGTGATTTTAAGAAAACAAAGCAAAAAACCCAAATGCCTATCAACATGTGAAATACATAAATTGTGTTTTTTTTTTTTTTGGTTTTATTTATTTATTTGAGAGAGAGAGAATGAGAGAGAGAGAGAGCACATGAGAGGGGGAAGGGTCAGAGGGAGAAGCAGACTCCCTGCCGAGCAGGGAGCCCGATGCGGGACTCGATCCCGGGACTCCAGGATCATGACCTGAGCCGAAAGCAGTCGCTTAAACAACTGAGCCACCCAGGTGCCCCTTTAAATTGTTTTTTATTCATACCATGGGATACCCATTGATCAACATAAATATATAATGTTGAGAGAAAAAAATTACAGAGAAGACTACAAAGAGATTCCATTAATATAAAGTTCAAATCCTTGCAAAACAAAACAATCTACTGTTTAAAGATACAAACATAGGTAGTAAAAATATATAAACAAACAAATAGACATGAGAATAACTTAATCGAAATTCAAAATAAGTCATTACTCTTAGGTGGAGAAAAGGAGATGATTAGGGAGGGGGGAAACAGGGGCTTCCAAGATACTGACAATGTTCTATTTTTTGAACCCAGGAGGTTGGAACCCAGACATTTATGTTGTTTTTTAAATCTATGTTGTCCAACATGTAAGCCACTGGCACTTGGGGCTATTGAGTACTTGACATGTGACCACTGCAAATTGAAATGGCTTGTAGGTGTAAAATACACACTCAATTTCAGAGAGTTCATTCATAAAAATGTTAAACATATAATTAATGATTTTTATATAGAGGGGCGCCTGGGTGACTCAGTCCATTAAGCATCTGACTCTTAATTCCAGCTCAGGTCATGACCTCAGGTTTGTGAGACTGAGCCTCGTCAGACTCAGAGCTCAGTGTGGAGTCTGCTTGAGATTCTTTCTCTCCTTCCCACCTCCCCCAGCTCATGTGCACACTCACTCTCTCTCTCTAAATAAATAAAATCCTAAAAAATAATTTTTATATAGATTGCATGTTTAAATGATATTTTGAATATACTGGCTTAAATAAAATATATTAATTTCCCTGCTTCTTTTTACTTTTTCTAATGTAGCTAGGAACATACACCATTCACATTATGTGTCTACTGGACACATGCTTGAGATCTTACCTATAAATTTTATATATATACATATTTTAATGTCAACATTTTAACTATATAAATGTTAATTATATCATAATATCCAGTTTGTCACCACTAAGGACCCAAGAACAAGTAGTTTTACTTTCCAAACACAATGTAAAGTAGTTCAAGGTAGCATATTCAATTATGGATCCTCTGTCTTTGGAGGGAGTAGCACATTACTTCAAAATTCCAAAAATAATGGCATGTGATTAAACTGAATGCACACACACACACATGATTTTTAATATACTTTAAAAACTAAAAAAGAAATTGCCTGGGTTTTCATAAGACTAAATTTTCATTAGTTGATATATTGAATTATCAAGTAGTTACTGAGAAAGGAAGTGAAATTCAATAATATCCTACATGGATCAGTATTAAAAAATTGGCTGTAGCAACTATAAAACTTACAGACTTGTTCTAATCTAATTCTATTATTTGGGAAGCTACAGAATGCCATTACTAAGCACCTCTCCTTTGTGGAGCTCAATCTGACCATACAATTAGTTAGAAATACCATCTAACTTAGTGTTTACTACAAATATGTCATCTGAGTAGATGAGGTGTGACCATCTAAGAGCTTCTCTATTTTCTAAACTCTACTAGAAGCAGAACATCATGTATAAGCCACACAGGATTTTTAAGAGGAAAGGAAAATGAGAAGATTTTTGGTGCACCAAATTCAAAATTTACCTTAATTAGTTGACACTAGGATATACATGAATGTATATATGAGTGTGAGTGTGTGTGTGTGTGTGTGTGTGTGTGTGTGTATTCTCCCTGCATTTATAGATTACATAGATTCGGTGGAAAGGAAGTTCAGAATCTGACAAGAAATTCTGATCATTCCACAGAATGGTTGGTATGAATAATAAAACAACGTGCTATGTTGCAAAAAAAGAAGTGGGACTGGAGTCAATTAAACCTGAGTTTGCAACCCTCCATTCACTCTCTTTGCAACTTTGAGGAGATTGCGAACCTATGATCCTTACTTTTCTCAAGTACTTTATACAGCCAATCTTACTACTTTGAATGATTCCCAGGAACATTAAATGCAGGGTGCCTGGCATATTGCAAGTGCCCATGACGTGGGCAGTATAACTACCTGATCCTATCACAGAGGAATGCCAGAGAGGGGAAGCAGCAGCAGTACTGCTGTCCGGTCCTCCTCGCTGATAGGGTTGGATAATCCCCATTTGAGTGAATTAATAGAAGACTTTCACCCAGTAGTAGTATCAGTACGTGCATATCCTCTCAGTTAATAAAACTGCACTGATTACAACAAAAAAACCAAAAACCATTTTATTCACAATGCTAAAGGAAGAGAAAAGTGCACCTAAAAAGAAAAGGCAGCTAAATTATGGAAAACCTGACGTGAATGTCTTCTCAAAACAGCAATGGGGAAATACTTTATCTCCTTGAATACGCCAAAAGGAATATATAGGTTTAATTTTTAGAAAGTTAAGGTTAAGCTCTCGATGGGCAGTATAGTATATGGTTAGGAGCAGGAACACTGGACGCTATGACCTAGCTGTATAACCTTGGGCAGGTACAAGTGTATGTGCTGCGGAAGTGCGCACAGCCTCAGGCAGGTAATTTAACTTAGTTACTTCATTTGCTAAATAAGTACATTAATAGAACCTACCTTGTAGAATTGTTGTGATGATTGCTTAAATTAATGTACAGAAAGTGTTTAGCCTACGGTCTGACACAGAAGAAGTACTACTGTACCTCTGAGGCATCAATATCATCATCAGCATCCCCATCAGCGTTAGGATTCCCACAGAGCGTATGAACAGAAATTCAGGCTCTAAATGCAGAAAATCCCCACTTACTTAGGGATCAGATGTCCAATGAATGTAATTGCTCTCAATCACTTTTTGGCTGCAAAATTCTTTTTTTTTCCCCTAATAAATGTCACAGGGGACCCAAATATGGAAATGAAATCAGAATTGGTTTGGTTGAACCAGATTGAGAGCCTCAGTCTCCACCTCTGTGTAGTTCTATTTACCTTACTTAGTGGTCTCTGTAGTAAGTCAAAGCCAAGTGGAATATGGGCATTTAAAGTGGTTAAAAAATAAACTATAGTAAAGCAACAAAGAAAATGTATAAGGACATTTGAAGGCTATCTCTGGATTGAAAGTACTAATAGCAATAGAAATCTTGCATTTGACTTAAATAATATCAGATAAAAGCATTTTGAAATACATATTTTAACCAGAAAATTAACATTTATAAGATAGGTGTAACATTTAAATAAATTTCAATTTTCTATAACTACACTGTCCAATATGGTAACCACTAGTCCCGTGTGACTCTTGAAATTTAAACATTAATTAATTAATATTAACTAAAATAAAACTTGAATTCCTTAGCCTCTCTGACTATATTACCATTGTTCAACAGCCATGTATGGCTAGTGGCTATTGCATTAGCACAGAGATAGAACATTTCCATCACCATATGAACTTCTACTACATAGCATTGATTTATAATATGTCACTATGTGGAAAAGATACTCCCAATATTAGGTGTATAGAACATCACTACCAGCAATAGCAAAATACTACACAGGTTGGGGAATACTTTTCCTTTCTTTAAATTCACTACAGTTGATGAAACAATTTAAATTTAATTCTCTGGAGGATTTTATTTTCTTAAGTCCTTCTCTTAAATTGTCCACAATATGGTTTTTATATGAGACATGCAGCAGAGTAGGAAAAAACTACTGTCTGAGTTAGCACCTGCATGACCTTGATGAGGTCAGGCAGTCTTCTCACGCCCCTCCCAGTAACAAAGGGGTAATGACAGTTATCTACTGAACTAGTTCATGAGAATAAGTGAGAATTGTGAATATAAAAGCCCTCTGTAAACTTTGGAACCCAAAACAAATCCTAGTTATCATTATAATCATTTCTACATTTTCACTTGGCTGAATGCGAATGAAGTGTATAATTTCTGTAGAAAGAGTTGAGCTAGTCTGAAGGAAAATGTCACAGTTAAAGCATTTGAGAAAAAAAAAAAAAAACACATTTATGGTCCAAAGACTCCAGGGCTACTGATTAGAGTATTTCTGGGTAAATATATTTATATGGGAATTATTAGATAATCTGTATTTTCTAGTTTAGAAGTATTTTGTTAAATTTGGTAAAATGATGCCTCATCTCCATTTTGTCAACTGAAAGACAGTGATTTTGACTTTAGCTTTAGAGATAATAAGTTCAGAGCCGCCACTTAAAAGCATATTAAAACTTCAGGAAGTTTTACCACATGCTAACTTAATGCTTTATTAGCTTACTTCATTTAAGTTTACAAAGAACTGAAACGATCTTTGTGAAGTGTTGATTTAATCTCATTCCACAATGGGACTTAATTTCTGCCTCGAAGGCAAACGCACACATTTAAATTTGGAAATTAAAAGAAACAAATAAATTGGTATATATCAGGAATACTAAACCTTGAAGACAAAAATATATAGAATTGAAAATTAATGTAATTCAGCTGCCCAAGATTTTAACACTCTTCTAAAACATACAGTATCACTCATTACACACTGTTTTAAAATCGAACAGAGAATCCAAATATCTTCCTCTTATATATGTTTTTTTCCCTCCTCTTTATACTATTAAGGAATGTATATATTTCTCTTTGGAGCACAATGAAGTATGTCTGTGGCTTAGTGAGGTTAGTGCTAGTTGCTATAACAAATAGATCCCACAATTTTAATGGCCTAAGAAAAAAAAAAGTGCACACGCCAATGTAGGCATTCCTGACTGTGCACAGGTCTCCTCCACGGACTGATTCAGGTCCTTCCATCTCATGCTTCTTCATCTCCCCAGGCTTTGGAATCTTTCTCAGCAGAAAGCTGGGAAAGTCAGCAGATGAAGGCAGGGAGGTGGCAAAAGCATGCCTGCAAGTAACTCCCACTCAGATTCCACTGGTAAGAACTAGTCACATGGCTCTAATTAGAAGCAAAGGACACTGGGAAATGTAGTTGTTGGCTTGGCAGCTGATCCTAGCAACCACTCTGCACCATGAAAGGTAGAGCATAAATTTTGATAGGTAGTTGGCGATGTTGTTCTTTCTCTCTACGGTTGAGAGAAAAGAGATGTGAAGAGTTGAATATTATTGGAAAAAAAGGAAACCACTTTCTATTTTTCATATCTCTGGTTCTGTTCTCTAACTTGTAAGTGAAAATAGAAATGTGGTACCTCCATTCCTTTTAACTCTTTCACCTCCCTTAAACAAGGAAAAGAAAGAATGAGTCCTAGCAGAGAAAGAAAGCTTGGTGTAAAGAAGGAAGGAAGTCCCTAAGATGGAAAAACTGAAGATCTTTACTAGTTCTTTTTTGTTTCCTTCCCTGACAATCGTGGACTCTTTCTTAACACGCTTGGCTGTAGTCCTCATTCTCAGCATGAAGTAAAGGAGGATATGACTCAGGGTGATAGGCCCACTACAGGCACCCTGAACTATGATCTGAAAGAAAAGTATTCCAGGATGGAACCTTTTAGCCTGTTAGCCTAGGAAAAAACACTGTGGAGCCTCTTGGCCTTGGGATATCCCTTGGGTATCTGTGACAGCCCCTTATGTCACAAAAATTGAGTTACCTCAAGTAGAAGATAGAAGCATCCATGTCTTCAAGGCTATCAAATGTCTACTGAAGGACAAAAGTAGCCTTCCCTGACTGCAAAATGCCCTGCCTGAGTCAAAAAGGAGCATGGCAGATCCTCTAATATTTACACAATCCGTTCATTCATTCAACATGGATTTGCTGAGCACCTGCTATATGCAAACCCTGGGTTTGAAATTAGAAGCATAAAGGCAAACATGAATGAGTCTTTAAGGAAGAAAGTTCCAAGGTCATATTTGCATTTATAAAAACCACTCTGCAGAGTGGAGAAGAAAGTGGAGGGGCAAGATTAGAGGCTGGAAGAACATATAGTGCAGAGGCTGCTGCATCCATGCAGGTAGGAGGTACATCCTACCCAGGTGAAGGGGTGACTGCAGATGAAAGGAGTGGATGAGTTCAAGACATAGTTGATTATAGATACAGCAGGACCTGAGAAATAAATGTGCCTGGCTGGGGGATAGTGATGCCATTGTCTGAAATAAGAAAGCAAAAGGAGAAACATACTTGATGGTAGAGGGCAAATTATGAACTCAGATTTTGAACATGTACAATTTAAAAGGTATATGAGGGGTGCCTGGGTGGCTTAGTCAGTTGGGCATCCGACTTTTGATTGTGGCTCAGGTGATGATCTCAGGGTTGAGGGATAGAGCCCCGCATCAGGCTCTGCGCTCAGTGCGGGATCTGCCTGAGATTCTCTCGCTCTCCCTCTGCCCCTCCCTCTCAAACTAACAAACAAACAAACAAATAAATAAAATCTTAAAGAAATAAAATAAAAGCTATGTGAAACATTTGAATGGGAGCAGTTGGATACACACACAAGTCTAGAAGGAAGAAGATTCAGGCTGGAATGAAAAATGGTGGTTGACACCATGGAATGGACAAGAATGACCAAAACAGAGTCTATGGTATAACGAGTCTAAAACAAACCCGGAGGAACACCAGCATAGGAAGAATATTTACAGGGAGAGATTCCAGCAAATGGGATCAAGAAGTAGAGATTTCTAAGGCCAAAGTAGTACAAGGACAACAAGGAAAATGTGTTTTCACCTAAGCTAAATTCTCTAAAGGAGGGTGTTTTTATCCACAGAATCTGCTACAGAATGCTCAAGTATAATGAAGACTTAAAAAAAAAAAAAAAAAAAAGTGTTTTCCAGGTTTGGCAATGAAGCTGCTCCCTGACCTCCTTGAACTGAACTGAAGGAAAGAAGGGAACTAAAATTTACTGAACACGAAGAAAGTGTCTAAAGAAGTATCTTATTAATGAGATCCCACGGTTGCATTATAAGCAATGGATGGTAGTTACAACGCATACCAATGACGTGTGCAGTGCTGTGATTCTATATTATCAGACAAAACACGATTCGTTTTCTTTTTCCCATACTCGTGTAGATGTTTTCCTTTCAGAAAGTCAACATGGTTTTTATTTTATTTTTTTTTATTATTATGTTATGTTAATAACCATACATTACATCATTAGTTTTTGATGTAGTGTTCCATGATTCATTGTTTGCGTATAACACTCAGTGCTCCATGCAAAACATGCCCTCTTTAATACCCATCACCAGGCTAACCCATCTCCCCCCGCCTCCCCTCTAAAACCCTCAGTTTGTTTTTCAGAGTCCATAGTCTCTCATGGTTCGTCAACATGGTTTTTAGTTAGTACTCCTCAATATGTCTTGCCAAAAGGCAAGGAGGTACACATAATCTAAAGAATACAATGATGTTAACACTTAATTCTCTTTATTGAACACATTAAAGTCCAGGAATTGCCTTATTTCTCCCCACAGCCCTGCAGTATTCTCAGAAGAGAAAGCCGAAGTTCAAGGATTATAAGTCATATGCCAGAGATCAAACAGGTGGGAAACTGACCGGGGGAGCTTCTATCCAGCTCTGCTGGCTTGTTCTCCTCATTTAACATCCCATTTAACATTCCTGTTTTCCTTTCAGCTCAAAAAGTACCAGTCTACAGATTTGTATTATTTCCTAACATCTGATTAAATCTGACTTGTCTCAGACAAAGTTCTCAGAGAAAATTGAATAAATCAATTCAAGAAACAGTTTAAAATGTAATTTACTTAGGTAAAGGTCAAACTTAAAAAAAAAAAAAAAAAACTAAGGCAAAAAATAAACACCCTAGGGGCGCCTGGGTGGTTCAGATGGTTAAGCGTCTGCCTTCGGCTCAGGCCATGATCCCGGGGTCCTGGGATCGAGCCCCACACTGGGCTCCTGGCTCGGCGGGGAGTCTGCTTCTCCCTCTCCCCCTGTCTCTCCCCCTGCTCATGCTCTCTTTCTCTCTCTGTATCTTTGTGTCTCAAATGAATACATAAAATCTTTAAAAAAATAAATAAATAAACACCCTAGACATTAACGTAGATGTCTTCTTGCCTCCATTTCTGCTGGGGCAGGGGGAACTAGGAAATACGGAAGACATTCGAATCAGAAATGAGGTGGAGAGACAGAAATTAAAAAAAAATTAATCTAGAAGATAGCAGTCAGTTCCCAGAAGGAAGCTCTAATAGGACCCAACTCAACTACAGTAACCATGTAAAAAATGGTTTGAATTGAACTCAGGGTAGCATAACAAGAGCTTGGATAGTGCTGACACCCCCAAAAACGAATTCTCTTATTCTAGACAATTCTTACAGTGAATGAATTTAAGTTCTTTTCGTTCTGGAATAGCTTGGATAAATGTTCCTTATAACCATCTGCTTGCCTTCCTCCAATTCTATGCTGCCAAACAAACTTCTGTTCTTTAATTTGTTTCGCTAAGTGAACTTAGTCATGGGGAAAAGGTTAGTCCTTGTGGATGACAGCATACTATTTTTAGGTCTCCTTTGTCCCATGATAAATAACTACAGTGACATATCATCATTGTCCACCAGTTTGGTGGTTGTGGATTAGGTTCAGTTGATGAAATTCATTTCTGTGTCTACAGGGTGAGCAGCCAAATCCTGGTCCCAGAGATATAAATGCCACGAGGAAACTACTTGACTATAAATACAAGTCTCAGAATTGTTTCTAATGCCTAAGAGAAGATGGTAGATGCCAAAATGCTAGGGGCTGAAATACATGGTTACAGACTTCACAATACTGGCAGTTAAAATGCAGAAATACAGAGAAAATAACAGCCAAAGACCTAGGATACTGGGAAGCCAAACACCTGCTATTGGACTTTGAGAAACGTTTATGGCAAACACCCACCTTCACCTTTTCCCAACAGGCTCTGAGGCGGACTTATCCATCCCTCCCCCACCACCTACACATGACTTTATTACAACATAATCTGCAGGATTTTAAAATAATTTTCTTATGTGTCTGTCTCCTTTACCAGATACAGAGTCTGTGAGGGAAATTATTAACTCGAAAAATATTTATTCAACACATACTATGGACCAGAGACTGTTCTATGCGACAGGGAGGGAGATAGCAGTGTTCAGTGAAATACTCCTGCTCATGTGAATCTCACATTTCAAGGGAGGGGAGATGAAGGAAATAGGAAATTGAAGAGGTCTGGCTTGAAACTGGGCACCATTATTTCCTAGCTCTAGGACCTTGGGAAAGCCACTCAGCCAAAACTTTGGCTGTGTCATCATCCATCGATCGAGGATGACACTACTTTACAACACGGTTATAAGATTTGAATGAAATGACACAGTGCAATCTAATAAAAACAGTAGCTAGACTTTCCTGTATGCTTGTTTTATGGCAGCCACTCTTGTACTTTCATCATCACAACAAATCTGCAAGGTGGGTAACATTACAGAGAGGGCGAATGACTTAAATAGTCACGAAATTCATAAGCGGAAGAGCCAGAATTCAAACCCAGGTAGTCTAATGGCAGAGCCCGCACTCTGTGCTCTGCTCTCCTACATGTGTGTGCTACTTTATTCTGCATCACATAGCACCTGCCACAGAGAGGGTGGTTGTGATAATGAGCATGCTAGTGGTTTCCCAGTACAGAAAACTGAACTCAAATTAACAGAAAACAAAGGGCATGTACTGGTTCACTTCACTGCAAAGTGCAGAGGTGGGCTGCAAGTGAAGCTCAATCAAGAATTCTGCTCCATGTCTCTCAGTTCTCTTAGACTCCCTCTTGTGTGTCAACTTTATTTCGCATTACCTTCTCCCAGGGCTTTAGAATGGCTGCAGAAGCTCCAACTAACACATCTATATATAACATAGTTCAAGGCAAGAGAGAAAGAATTTCTCAGAAGCCTTCACAGTATGTTTCCTTGAGCCTCACTCACTCTTGATAGGTCGTGTGGTCATCCTTGAGCCTATTACTTTGGATTATATTGACCTGTCCAACCTGGGTTATATGTTTACTGCTAGAGCAATCAGAGCTGGTCTCCTTAGGAGAATTCTCACTAGAACAATGATCAAAATATTCACCAGAGTAATGTCTGCCGCACAATCAATATATTTTTGTTAAATTAGTTAATTAATGTCTCTGAAGCACATTAAGCTGTTCTCACATATTTGTCCATAATATTTTCTGACTGAAGTGAAATTACAAAAGAACAAACACATGGTAAAAGAAGAAACACTTTTTAAACAATTCCAAGTAGTAACACTCCCATAATTGTTCCTGGCATATTTCTCTTTGAAATTCAGTCATCTACATGGAAACAGCAGAAGGGGAGCTCAGGACAACATGCCATTAATATTTCATACACAATCTGTTTAACACTATACAATTCATTTTTATAGGAGTCTTATTCATCTCCCCCAAATCAAATATTGTTTCTGACTTTCTCATTTTTTTTGCCCTTTAAAATTTATTTTTCAGCCACCATCCATTCGCCAAAAATCTTTATACATCTAATACTTCAGGCATAAGTTAATACAGAATTATTTTATTACTTGTTAGTAGAAAGAACTGATATATTTGAACATTCTGTCATCAGTCTGGCAGAGTTCTATTTTTAACCTCAGTATTATCCGTGTTCAACACATAACCTCTTATAAGCCAAATCCCCTTTGGGGGAATATACATATGTATATATGTATAGACACATGCATACATATATTTAATATTTCTATCTAGTGTTGCAGTAGGTTAAGGTAGACTGAGAGATTTTATACAAGTGAAATGAAAATAAATTGATGTAGGATGCATTTTATTCTTATTTCAAATAATACTTCCCAAGTGCTATGCTTTCTGACCTACACTGCCTCCATTTCACACATATTGGCTTGGAATAGACACTCCCATTTTAAGAGTATTTTATTGTTATTTGGTCACCAAATATTTTCAGTGTCCTTCATACATTCAATCTGGAATTTATTATTTATTAAACATGTAAAATTAAAGTAGATTTAAAAAATTAGTAACAGAAATAGGGAATGAGGTATGCATATGATACTTAAATATAAGCTACTTTAATGTTATTGCCTCTGGGTTAGCCCAGTTTAGGCCGTTAGCATACAAAAGCTCAATGTGGTTATTTTGGGAAAAGTTTAGACCCTGAGAAGAGGGTCCCCCGCCCTTTGGCCCCATGCTTTAAAGGGACCAGTTCTGACCACTCTCTAGACATGAGGAGTTTGCAAGGCACAGCCAACATGCCCATCAAGAGCTTACATTTCCATGTTCTGGGCACTCAGGATCTCCGAATTCCCCAGCCAACTGGCTCCAGGTCAGCTTCTAGCTATGGCCAAGGGGCAGGTCTCTGCCTGGAGTTAGTGGGCAGAGCTTGAACATTTGGGCGTGGATTGGGGTGGCCACATCTGTGTGCACAAAGTTCCTCACAGTGCAGGATGGAGTGCAGGAGGTGGGTAAGAAAAGGCAGTGGGTCCCTGGCAAAATGCCTGGAGTCAGCCCTTCCCAAGATGCCTCATTGCAGCAGAGAACTTCAACAATTCTCAAGAGTTCTAAATTGAATCTAGACTTCTAGGTCATCATGACGGTACGTTTTTCAAGGAAGAGAGATATAATGCATTGTACTTAACAGTGTGTTGACTTGACTTAGACCTTATAAATATTCAACAGCTGGTATGCAGGTTACCAGTTGTACTCTTACCCCAGGTCCCACAGAAGTTATAGGGCAGTTCTGATCTCATGTGATTAGATTACTTAGAAGACTCAGTAATAGAGAAAGAATATCAAAAGACATGAGTTCTTTCACTTTCTGGACTAAGTTTGTGTGGGAGGTCCTTTACACAATAAGGCATAGCTTTTACAGTTGGGAGACTCTCAGAGGCACTAAAATTTTCTTGGGGGAGGGAAACTAGACAAACATGAGCCATAAGCAAAGCCATGAACACATTCAAAAGCCTTTCCCTGGTATACATTCCTATTATGTGAATCTTTTGGGATCCATTTTCTTCTTTATCTGTGGCTCTATAATTAAGATTCTCTGAGCTCAATAATTAAATCGATAGTTCATTAGCATTTTAGAAAGAAAAAAGCTCTAAACAACAAATATAGCTCTTTAAAAGGAGAGGTAGGATTTGTTAATTTGGTCACATTTTCTAAATGAATTATTTTAAATGCAATTGAATAGCTTTAGGTCCTATAAATATAAATTTGACTGTAGGATCATAAGTCTTTAAACATGGAGTCAGTCTCATCATAAATTATCTACTAGTTTATGTTTTCTGACAAATTAAAAATATGTTATTTTATTTAAAATTTATAATTTTGAGACTAAAAATATGGACTATATTTTTTGTGTTCCTGAGATTATTTGTCCTATGGAAAATGTATATGCTGAAAGTAGCCATTAAAATAATTATGACTCTAAATCTGCTAACCATCTTTAACATGCTAAGATCTAATACAGTTTCATGGTGTCAAAAATAACATATTTCAAAGAAGATTTAAAATGGAAATTTAATACATGGAAATAAACACTGAAATAAACTCAACCATGAAATTCACACTTATTTTTGCTTTTTAAACACAAATCCAGAGTCAGTTCTCAAAATATGAATGTTCTGATAAGGAAAGATATGTATGCTATTTTTCACAAATTGATTTTCATGGAAAAAAGCCATGTAAATAGGACAGAAAATAAACACTTAACATTTTAAAGACTAAAAATTAATTCTCTTCTTAAGGAATTATAACAGAGAAAAATGGGATTTCTTGCTTTATAGGTAGAAATAATTTATTTTCTACCTATTTTTCGATGTTGTTCAACAAATATTTACTGATGTGTGCCTATATGCCAGACACTGTTAGAACTCAGTACACAAATGAACAATATATTATTGCTACCCATACGCCACTTAGTCTTAGAAAAGTTAGGAGGTACTTCATCTGAAGACTTAAGCTACCATTTTAAAATTGTTTATAATATCTTAATCAAGAATCCAAGATACAGTTGGTTTTCCAAAAGACAAAAAAAAGTATCTTTCTATTCAACTGATTCTGAGTTCTAAGGAACATTTGATTTACAAATTAAAAAAAAAATGATTGGAATAGGGAAAAGGGAAATATAAAGTGGTGTGAACATTACTCAATTCAGACACTATTAAGGAAACATGAACACAGTTACTTCTTATTTAATCTTTCGAAAGTTTGTTAAAACTCTTTGAAAAAAAAAATCAAAAACTTGCTATGTGTCAGATACAGTGCTGGGTCCTGGACATTAATGTGTGATGTGACTGACATAGTTCTCACTCTCTCATGATTTACATTCTAGTAGGCTATTGTATGACACTGAGGTAAGATCTGTGATGGTGGAAGTAGAGGATTCCAAAGAATACAAAGAAATACACTGAATCAGAGATGGGGGTCGGGTAGTGGGACGGTAAGGCCAGTAAAGATTTCTTGTCAGAAAGAATATTTAACTAAGCCTTGAAGAATATGTACAACCTAAGGAGGGAAAGCAGATATGGGAGAGGTGGGCAGCAGTAATGGTTAGGGACACTGTGAATGAGTTCCGGCCCCCATGAAAAAAATGTGAAATGTTAGGATCACTGGCCCTGGGAATTTGTGCAAAATATTCTTCCTTTGGTAAACCTCACTAGTTTTTAGGGCCACCAGGAAAAGTGACAAAAGAGACTGGAGAAGGAATCATTTCAGAGGCTAAAAGGACTTGAGTCTATCTGGGAGGGCATGGGTAAGGGGGTGGAATGGTGGAGGTTTTGGCGAAGTGTGATGGGGGAGAAGACAACTGAGGAAGTAAGCTGTGGTTACATAAAGAAAGGGCTAACAAACCACATCTCAAGGTTGTTACTTTGCCCATGGAACAACAAAGAAGGATTACTAAAGGCTTTTAGGCAGAAAATGGGCATATTCAGATCTTTGTCTTAGAAAAATTATTTTAGGTTTTGTGTAGAAATAGGTTGGAGAACAGCAAGGGTGGAATTCTAGAATCTAGGCAGGAAATGATATTTTAAAATCTAAGCAAGAGATCAGGGTCATCTGACTTTGGGTATTGGGTTTAGGGATGGAAAAAATAAGACAGTCTAGAGAGCATATAAAAAACCATAATCAATAAAATTGAATGGCTAATTGGATTAATAGATGGCATCCAGGCTTCTGCTTTGTTCAACTAAGTAGATGGTGATCATAATCAATAAATAAATAAACCAGAGAGAAGATACAGGATTTATATGGAAAGCAATGAGCTCAGGTTTGAATATTTAAGCTTAATTATCTGTGAGGAATCCAAATAGAGAAATTCAGTAGACCTCTGTTTATTCTTATAGAGTACTCTGGAAAAGTATCTGGGCTAGAGTTAACAGCTGAAGGGTCATCAATGTAAGAATGGTAATTACATTCACAGATGAGATTACCCAGAAAAAGAATTTCAAGTAAGAGAAAAAGAGGTCCTAGAACAAAATGATGAAAAACATTACTACTTAAACAAAGGGCAGATGAGGGGACTCACAAAGGAGATGAGAGCGTGAAGTCCTGTAAGTGAGGAATAAAGTGTTTTAAGCAGGATAGAGTTGAAAGTGGTCCCTAATGAGGTGACATAAGATAAAGATGGCAAAGGACCCACCAAATTTAGCAACAGAAGGCCCATCAGTATCCTTGGTGAGAGCGCCACTCGTGAAGCTTCACTGTAGAAGTCAACACACAGTGTGTTAAAGCATGGCTAGGAGGATGCAGTGGGGACAGCAAATGTAGATACATTTTTCAAGAGGTTTATCTGTAAAGGAGAGTCAATAGCGAAATAAGTAGAGGAGCACATAGAATTGAAGGGTTGTTTAATGATGGAGAATACTAGAGAATGTGTAAATGCTCATAGAATATGTGATCTCTTTTCAAAATGCTGATGGGATGCCATTACGTAGAGGAAATGCATATATCACATGTCTTCGTGAGCCAGCAATGTGGTGACAGTATATTTCCCACAGAACATATTCACTGAAGTGTTAACATAAAATATTTTACAAATTAATTACCATCTCTAAAATTACATTTGTAAAACTGGTATGCTCTACTAAATTTCCATAGGAAAGATAGACTGAGAGAGACAGAGCATTTATTTGTATAAATGTTGAGAGTTATAAATCAAGGAATAATTATATCTAATGATAGATTCTTGAAGCTCTTATTATCAAAGATATAATGCACTAACGAAAATAATTTTCAGTTAGAGCCCCCTTCCATTGATTCTAACAAATGACACCGACAGTGTTAACTGTGCATAAATAATGCCATGCTTTGAGGAATATCAATGTCTGGCAATGCTCCATTTTATTGGTACTATTACATTTTTCCATAGAAAATCTAATTAGACACCTCTCTTTGTAAGTATCCATAATACCCTTAATAGTGCCATACACACAGTCAGTATCTAGTAAATTAAGGAGTACCTACATTAGATCCTGTTTTTATTCATTTTGCTCCAATGATGTTATTCTTGAATCTTCAGATTTCTAGAAATCCTTTGTTTATGGCTTATGTTTATATATGGAATAAACTACTCACCATTTTAAATTACTACAATTTCATAAAAAATATAATTATTCCAATTTTCCTTGTTCTATAGGCACTTTCTAAATGTATTTCTTAGAATACAGCTTTAGTTTGGCAACCACATATCCAGATCAAATTAGAATTGAGAGTAATATGGTGGAGCACATGGTCATTTGTTCAATTACTTGTTCATTCAACAAACATCTCATCAGCTGGGATATGTGCCAGGGTCTACACTGGATATGAAGGATATAAAGAGGAACAAGTCATAATTAACCACTGCCCTTTAGGGATAGTCTAGGAAAGAATTCAGACAGGAATAAAACATATAGTAATGTTATAAAACTCAAAAGGGTCATGAGGGTAGATCTACTATTTGCCTGGGTTGGTTGGCACAGACTTCCTAAGGCCGTGATGTTGGACTAGGGAGATCATACGTCTGGGGACAGTTCTGACTTACACGTACCTGTTGTCCCAGTATCTTTCTTATCACTCTCATTCTCCAAATAAATTACTAAAGATCCTGTAAAATGGGGTAAAAGTCTATTAGGAAAGCATAGTGATTTGGGTGTGGGAAATGGTATCTTACGCAGAGAACAAAGGAAATGCCAGTGTGGGGTATTAGAGAAACTCAGCATGGGTGGGATGAAGAGGACCTCTGAGTAGCATGGTCATCAGGGAAAAACCAGTTAGAGGGGTGGACAGAGCTCCAAGCGTCAGGGTTCTTGTTGGTCAGGCTAAGGCATGTGAACTATTTAAAAAGCAAAGAGGTGCCCTCAGAGGATTCCTGAATTTCAATCTAGATTATACACTACACGGAACAATGCCAGTGGAAAAACCAAATTAAATCATCAAATATCTACTTTGTCCAGTATTTGGAATATTTGCTGCAAGTCAAACTCACTTGTGGCCATTGCATAGTCGCAGTATGACTAGGATCAAAACAAAATTTTAGACATTGATTGAAAGTCTCTGACCCTATAGGGTTTATAATCTCTCTGTAACTGTGTCACCTGTATTGGTTTACCCAGAATATTGTAATCAGAAAGGGAGACAGTACAGAGAACTCCTGAATGGAGGAAATAAGTTAAATGTGACAGGCACAGGTGCATGTGTATGTGTGTGCGTGTGTGCATGTGTGTGTGTGTGTGCATGTGTGCGTGTGTGTGTGTGTGTGTGTTTTACATAACTCATTGATCCTCTCCAAGTCTTATATTTCTCAGCTGAAAATGAGAGCCACAGAGCCTTCCTAGCAGGGTGACTAAGAGGAATCCAGGAGAAAGGAGGAGAGATATTCATTCCAGGTAAAATGAACAAGGGAAACAGAAACAGCATATGCAGTGCCAGCAAAGTATATAATAGACCTTCAAGAACTGAGAGTTACTATGGCTATTGTCGCTATAACGCATGTTAAGTCTACCTTCTGGCCTTCTATTTCTCTTGAAAGGAATGCTACTTTATTTTTTTTGTAGGAAGTTCTGGTGTGGGAAACCAGAAACAAGTAGCACATGAAAATATGGTATGTGCAAGATACTGAGATATTTCCAAATCCATATCAATAGTGCGTGTTAAAGTTTTCAAAGCTGTTTCACAATCTTATCTCATTAGATCCTCACAACAGTCTTATGAGAAGTTTGGGAAGGTACACACTCCCCCATTTTAGAGGTGAAGACACAAAGACACAGAAAAGTCAATTTCTTGCTTCAAATCACACAGCTAGTAATTAGCAAAGCTTGAGCTCAAAAATATTCCCTGATTCCAAGTCTTTCCACTTTCTAAAATGCACAGTTGGGTTCATGAAACAAGTTAAACCCATTACATTGTCACGAAGATAAACTCAACAATAGATCTCTATGTCCTAAGATCTCATTCTGTCAACCCGTGGGTACCCCAAGTCCAAGAATCCAGAGCATCTGTCTATAAGAAGGGTATCTATAATAAGTAGAAAAGTAATGCCATGAATCTAGATATGGGTTCGCAGGATCTAAATAAAGATTAGCAGATCACAACTCAGATTCAAATATGTGAGAGAAAGAAATGATTACCTTTTACCTATAGAGAGCATCTCAAAACATTCATGTACCTCATCAGTAAAGATATTTTAAGCATGCACCCTATATAAATAGGTATACGCCAACATATGTAATTTTAAATTATATTGACAGAATTTAGTTATATAGATAAAACTAATGTAGTATGTATAAAGTACATACGCAAAATAGTAATTTTTAAAGAATAAAATAGATAAACATAAATTAAAATATTACAATTTCTTACTTACAACCCAATTGTTTAGCATGCATCCTCCCAGGGCATATATGGTAACTGACCTAGAGAATCAACTCCAAGGTGTTGGAATGACAAAGTCTTCCATAACCCGGGCCGTTTGTGTGTGTGTGTGCGTGTGCATGTGTGTCTGCAGAAGCATGCATGTGTATGCATGTGCAGAAACATGCATGTGTGTATGTGCAGAAGCATGTATGTGCGTGTGCGTATGTGCAGAAGCACGTATGTGTGTGTGCGTGTATGTGCAGAAGCGTGCGTGTGTGTGTGTGTATGTGCAGAAGCATGCATGTGCATCTGCGTGTGTGTATGTGCAGAAGCATGCATGTGTGTGTGTGCATGTGTGTGTATGTGCAGAAGCATGCATGTGTGTGCGTGTGTATGTGCAGAAGCATGCGTGTGCACACGCGTGTATGTGCAGAGGCGTGCATGTGCAGAAGCATGCGTGTGCAGAAGCACACGTGTGTGCACATGTGTAAGTGCAGAAGCATGCATGTGCGTGTGTGTGTGTGTGTGTGTGTGTGTGTGTGTGTGTGTGTGTGTGTGTGTACAGCATGTATGTTTCCCCTTTCCACCAGATTGTAATCCCATGGGGGAACCGACAATGCCTTATTCCTCTTTTCTATCTCTCTATTCCTTGTTCCTTGAGACACTTCTCTAATGGGATCACTAGACCTTTTGCTTCAAAAGGGGTGTTTGCTCTGTGGAAGAAGGAATTCATTTCATTAAAATTTAGGCCTTTGGTTGTTTACAAAAAATGCTTCAGTTTAAATGAAGGCCAGAGAAATAGTTGGGGAAAAAAAGATTTTAAGAATGAGTTTTCCCCATCACAGTAAGGGTAAGAACTACATGGGAAAGGCAGGGAAAAAGAGAGTAAGAGAGGAAGCAAGAAAATGAGATGCTAGTGGGTTTCTGAGGAGAGGGCCTGACGTGGCAGTATTTCATGGGAAGGAAGAGTAAAGGCAGCCTTACCAAATCTCTTGAGGCCCTGGAGTACAGTAAGACAGTGGCCAGAATTTTCCTGTCCCTGAAAAGAGTGAGGGAGTTGGCAGACAAAGAGAGCCAGTCATGAGCCAGTCCTTGGCCTTAAATTAAACTAGGAAGTGGACACATCAGCAGATGCCCAAGAGTAAAGACATCCAGACCCAAGGTACAGACAAGGTCGTGCATCCAGAAGATAACAGTGTATACAGACATATTCTCTGAAGACCACACATGCTTCATGGACACTTGGAAACATGGATGTTGGCACTGGAAGGAGAAAAGAAGGAAAAATCCTAAACTGAAACTGGTGTAGAAAACTGGAGATGGACATGGTTAGGTTTTCTATACTCAAGTAAAGAGGGGTACAGTCCGTGTTCAAAAGAATGACTAAGAGGAGATTAAGTTTGCATTCCCTGGAAGCATTTCCCCCAAATTAGAGTGTAAACCAGTCCTTTCAAGCTTTAAAACTAGCATAATCTTCTCTTCCTTGCTGACATATGTTCTATTGAACATCTTTTCTCAAAATAGACCAGTTTCGCCCACATTGAAAATCTGTCAAGGCAGGTCTCTCCCCCTTTCCTAGTGATCTCCACAGTATTGGGAGGGATGCCCTGGCAGTCATGGACCTCCCCACTTACTGCCAGGTGGTGCAGATTCAAATGGGCCCAGAGCCCATGAGGCATCTGTGGCTTAAAACCTAAGTGACATCAGCCACATGGTTCTCCAAATCCTTGAAGAACAACTCTCTGCCTTCCCCTGAGTTAATGTTGGGCTAATTGGCATCCTGTACTGTTGTTTCTCTTCTAGCTATATATTCAAAGTTTTTGAGTTTTTGATCTTTGATTTTTTGGCATTTTCTCACTTTTCCTCCTGTCCTGTATGTCACTTTAAGCACAGCACATTCTCCACACACTGATGCATTTTGTCTGTCCTTGAGTATCATCTCTATTGTCAAATGATGGATATCATATACATCCACTACATCAATCACTGTCTCATCATTTACATGCTTTATATCTGTCTTTCATTATTATGATAGTCTCTCATTCCTAAAACTTTCAAATTTGCACTGTCTTTACATTAGATACAGTTAAGTTAATAATCTTGATAAAATACTTTATAACTAAGAATGAACACACTGGTTCACATAACAAAACAGTGCCCAACTGCTAACATTGTCTCTGTGGCTGGGAGGTGGTAGTGATAGGAGAATGTCAAAAAGCCTATGGTTGGAGCTAGTCTTATTCTACTTAGGGAAAAAAAAAACATGCTAAATTATTAATAATAATAGTATGGGGTCACTATTTGTTGGGTTTTTGCGTATGTCAGGCAATGTGCTAAGTGCTTACATCCATTATCTTGATTGATCCTTGTGATAATTTTGTGGCAAACATATTAACATTCTTTTTTTGAACATTAAGAAATGGAGTCATAGAGAACGAAAGTAATTGGCAAAATGTCACAGTGATGGTAGGTATTGGAACCAGGAATTAGAAACCCAACTCTATTTCAATGTCCATGCTCTTAATTGCTGCACACCACTTATTTTAACAAGTTCTAATTAAAGATTTAATTATCTTATAGCATAAAAACGTTTCCACTAGTGGTTTATTGGTATAGAACACATTGTTTAATTCATAAGAAATTATTTAATTATTTGTAAAGAATTGTATATATCTATAATATCTAATATCTAAATAGGCCGATGGTCATAGAATGCATGCTAATTATATATAATTATAAAATTAAGTAGAAACTATGATTGTCCTCATAATCGAAAAGTACATAATATATAATTAGCATGTATTATATTTATAAGCATTGCATTAAAAAGAGAGAATGAGAATATGTACGTTATTTTTGATTATCATTTTTGCCAAAACCAACTATATAACCTCAATATTAACTGAAATATGTGACATTTAAGAAGTTTAAATATTTTACAGGTTGCCTATGGCTATACAAGTACATCAATTGATATAGCACAACCTTTTAAATATAAAATGAAAGGAAATGGTCTCAGTTAGATTACTACATTTTCCCCCATAGATGTGTCATAGTATATTCTAGAGGAAAAAAAAGAAATTTTTCATAAGAAGACTAGAATGGATATATTTAACATGCAGATATTGTTTGTTGAAATGCCCTTAGAGATGAAAATGACAGGTAATATATTTCTTAGTACATTTATTCATGTGTTTATTTTTGCAAGAGACAGACATAACTGTCAGCCTCTGGATACAGCTCAATGGATAGTGACTTTTGCTAACGCTTAATGGTTTCCATATGTTCAATAAAAAATCATTATGAGAAAACTCACTGAACCTTTACACAAACTAACCATGCAATGCCCTACTCTAAAAGGTACCTAGAAGGTGAATGAAATATCTGCATATTTCCTTTTGAAATGAACAAACGTGAAAGCATTTTATTTTAGTTGATTTGATGTGTGATAGTTTCTCTTCCATAAATTATTCTAATAGAAAAATCATATATAAAGACATTTAGTGGATGTCAGACGCTGTGCTAAGTGTGCTATCTACACTGAACTATCTAATCATCAAAATAATTTGGTGATTATTAGGGGGGATTATTATTAGATCCATTTTAGAGGAAAAGTAATTGAGGTTTAAATATATTAACTATCCCTATGTCATACTGAAAGTGATATAATAATCCAGGACTTTTACCTAGGCAGTGTGCCCAAAGCCCATGTATTTTAATCACTATATCAGACTTCTATGTTTACCTACCACTGATATGAATTTTGAAAGAGATTAATTTTTTTTTCTAGAAAATGCTGCTTTATATTCCTGTTCCAATACAAATGTTAACAACTTATAACAAAACTGTTAAGCAATTTAGGGGGTAATAATCTGGCATTCTCACAGGTAGAAAATTTTAGCAGACTGGATGAGTAGGCTTCCTATGAAATGCCTACATCGAAGTCCGCATTAAGCAACATATTATTTCATTTTGTGAATTTGGAGAGACTATTGACCAGCTTCAGGAAACAAATATTAAGAATCTAAATGAGAAGGGCGCCTGGGTGGCTCAGTCGGTTAAGCGACTGCCTTCGGCTCAGGTCATGATCCTGGAGTTCCGGGATCGAGTCCCACATCGGGCTCCCTGCTCGGCGGGGAGTCTGCTTCTCCCTCTGACCCTCTTCCCTCACGTGCTCTCTCTCATTCTCTCTCTCTCAAATAAATAAATAAAATCTTTAAAAAAAAAAAAAAAAAAAAAAAAAAAAAGAATCTAAATGAGTGCCTGGGTGGCTCAGTAGGTTAAGCATCTGACTCTTGATTTTGGCTCAGGTCATGATCTCAGGGTGGGGAGATCTAGCCCGGCATCAGGCTCCGTGCTAGGTATGGAGCCTGCTTAAGATTCTCTCTCTTCCTCTCCCTCTGTCCCTCCTGCCTGTTCTTTCTCTCTCTCTCTCTCTCTCTCTCTCTCAAAACTCTAAAAAAAAAAAAAATCTAAAAATGATCGAAGGGTCAGTTTTGCTTAATATTGAGTTTTAATGCCAAAGAAGCACATAAAGGAACATGGGTATAGTTTCAAAGTTACGTAAGGGTCAGGTCAATAAACACCCAGGTGGCTACTATGCACTGCAAATACAGTGAGAAAGTGGTGGTCCTGAGAAGTTTAAACAAAACATTTCCTTTCAATAGGAGATGGCTGAGGACCACAGTGTTTAATGATTTCCCTGACGTCATACAGCAAGTTAGCAGCCTACTCAAAACAAACAAAAAACACCCAAAACTAAAAAGCCTTAGACTTCTTTTACTAATATTTTTATTGTTACTGTTATTATTTTCCCTACTATTTCAATGCTAATATGCCATCCACTGGCTTTAAAATAGAAATGGTATTCTTTAATCTTCTTGTGTTCATATTTAATAAACAAAGTATAAATGATATGAAAATGCAGTGACTTGGACAGGATGTGTGAACATAGGCATGTTGATATGTAATTGGAAATGGGCCAACTCACCCCACCTATCTTTGCTATTTTTACTTTGCCAACTGTTTTATTCAAACTGCACCTACTCCGTGTTTTACTTTCATGTTAAAAAAGAGAAATGATCAGGGTGCCTGGGTGGCTCATTTGGTTAGGCGTTTGCCTTCGGCTCAGGTCATGATCCCAGGGTCCCGGGATCGAGGCCCACATTGGGCTCCCTGCTCAGCAGGGAGTCTGCTTCTCCCTCTGCCCCTCCCCCTTGCTCATGCTTGCTCTCTCTCTTGCTCTCTGAAATAAATAAAATATTAAATTAAAAATTCAAATTACAGCCCTGTAAGCCCTTTGATGTAAGTGCTCAATATAACATTTAAAAGAAAAAAAATAAGACTACACATAAGAAAATTAGACGATGGGGAACCTGGCTCTAAACCATTCCTAGACGACCTGCTTCTGGGTTGGGGTTTCAGATACAGCAGAACAACTCCCTCACTGCCATCTATTGAAAGTCAGCCCTCAACACAAAGGTTTAAAAAAAAAAAAAAAAAAAAGGGGTGCCTGGGTGGCTCAGTTGGTTAAGCGACTGCCTTCGGCTCAGGTCATGATCCTGGAGTCCGGGGATGGAGTCCCGCATTGGGCTCCCTGCTCAGCGGGGAGTCTGCTTCTCCCTCTGACCCTCTTCCCTCTCGTGCTCTCTATCTCTCATTCTCTCTCTCTCAAATAAATAAATAAAATCTTAAAAAAACAACATAGATAATAAATAAAGTAACATAACATAAAAACAAAAAGGAAGAAAATGATACGATCTTTTGCCCTTAGTTACAAGAGTGATAAAGATTTTAAAGACTTTCCAAAAATAATTTTTAAACTATAACCTCTGGTTAATCTCATGGAAATGATAAAATTATTGGCAACTGACCAAACACTTGGATGAGTCGAGTGACAATTCCTGTTACTCACTTATTCATTCATTCGCAGCTCCTCACAAATCTATGTATCTCAACTTGTCTCTGTTCATGCTGCAGAAGAGGCAAGTGAAATAAATGGAAGCTGCCCGCCTGCAAACAGTGGAAGCTGTATACTCTAGGGTGGATAATGAAAGGCCATTTCTCCCCCTAATGACAGAATAATTTACCTAAATGAGAATTAAATGAATAGCATCTTTTCCTGATAAATGGCAGCATACCTAGGAGAATGTTTACCTACATTTATGCCTTGGAAGCCAGCACCAGATATGATGTTAGTTATATTATATTAGCCACTTAGGACTAATATAATGGAATGGGTAGAAAGTGATGATTTCCCTGTCACTTTAACCCTTAACATTGCTACAAGAGCATGGATGCCATTAATGTTGCCACATTTATTACCCTTCTCCTCACACAGAAAATAAAACATGGACAAGTCTCTTTGTGGAGAGTTTTGTTCCATTTTGTTTTGTTTGTTTTTTACATTAAAAGTTCAATAATATTTTATCGAGTGTATTAATCTGAATGAAGAAATGGCAGATATAATTGCATTCTGTCTTTTTGGCCCTTAAATTTTAAATCTATCTTTTGTAAAAACGAATAAAGGGGAAAATATAAGAAAAATAAAAGCTGCTAAGTTCTTTGAAGAGTTTCCTATTGATGATATTCGCAGTTTAGTTATATTAGTGCAAGAAGCCAAAACAAAATCCCAGTGCTTGGGGTTTGGTGCAAGCGGTGAAAAGGAAAGCAGTGTTGATAAGAGAGGCAAGAAAGGTAGATTTAATGGCAGAAGTTATTCTTTTAAATAACATTTAGATAAAGAAGAAAAATTATGTTTGTTTTCGTATCTTCCCCTGTGGAAGAAGAACCTTTTCTCTTCTCAGTCTGTAAGTCATACTCTCTGCCACATTACCTGTGGGAAATTGACTTGAACAGATGTTTTGGTTTCATATTAAATTTACAAATTATTTTGCATAATTCCCTAGTGCCCATCTACTACAATTATCATAATAACTCCAATCTTTATTACATACTGAGAAAAAAGGGCCTACAAGATCGTGCTTGCTTAATCAATAGCTGGCATACTGAAATGCTTAGAGTTCATATACTTGTAAGACCACACAAATTACCAAACATAAACTTTCTGGTAATAACAATCTTACTTACCACATTAGTGGAACTGAGAATTTTAGGCTTCATATGCCAAAAAAAAAAAAAAAAGAGAGAGAGAGAAATAATTGACATTATGCTTCAGGAAATTTTTCTTCCTAAATATTCTTTCTTTCTAATACTGTTAACTCTTCTACTACTAACATTTGCTATGATTTGGTGAATGGTAATCTACATAGATAGATGGGTTGATACATGGATGCATGCATAGATAGATGATAGGTAGATGAGATAGAGAGATAGATTTTTACCTTGAGTGCAATAAATTCTTTCTCTTACCTTAAGAAACACTTTGCAAGATAGATTTATATCTTATTATTAGAGCTAAGAAGATTTAGGCTTAGAAATGAAATGTGATTGAATTTAAAATATATAGGTGCATTAAGTATTGAGACATTCCTAAAATCTTTACAGATACTGGAAATACTCTAGCAAACATTATCTGGAATAAAAAATAAATATATTTCATTTGGAATGTGCTTTAGTTTTGTGATATTTTGTGGGCCATTCTGTTCTTTGTCCCTTGCATGTGGTTAGTGAATAGAGATTGTTCATCAACCGGCACTTTAATCCACTATCTCTGGAGGGCAGACATGAGGTAGTCACCAAGACCCTACATTAAGCAATTCTGCAGACCTTTAAAATGGAAGTTTAAAGATTATGCACTTCCATGGAATATGACAATAAGAAATTGGAAGGCCAAGGGCTAATTTTACAAATGAAGACCGAGTATGCAATTTACTCGTTTACATTCTGGTATTTCATCAGTTTACAGAAACATGTAAAAAGGAAGAATGTATTGAAATTTAATTACTGGTATCCTCACACATTTGGTGATTGTCTTAAAACAAATACATTGAATTGAGTGGTCCCAGCTCCTAATAACATCTTCAGTTTCTGCTTCATTTATCTTATGAACATGTCTATGCATGTAAGTAATAATAAAATAATAATGAATAAGTTGACATAACTATCATTTATTAAGTGTATGATATAATGCCAGACATCTCATATGTATTCCTCACAACAAATCAATGAGATAGATGTCATTATGCTCATTTTCCAAATGAGGAAGATGAGGTTTAGCAAAATCTAACATGTTGCCCAAGATCACACAGCAAACTACATACAAGAACAAATGTTTGAACTGTATGTTTTCATACTGAGGCTTCTGCTGCCCTGTGTTCTTTTTTTTCTCATGACAGGTTTTATTTGTTATCATAAGGTTCCTTCTCACTTATCCTATCATACCAACCAATGCTCAAGTTAGGGTGAGGAAAGCAGTCTCCTTGCTATTCTTGGAACAGCATATTCCCATCTTGGGGCCTTGGCACTTACTGATCCCTCATCCTGGTTTGCTTCCTCTAGCTACTAGCCTGGTTCTTTACTTCATTATATCTCTGCTTCGATGTCACACTCTCAGCCTCCTTCCCTAACCACTCTGTCTAAAATGCCATTTCCATTCTCCTTTACCCCAATTATTTCTTAAAACATTTTTATCTTCTATTTCATCATGTATTTGTTTGCCTCCCCTGCTAAAATGTCAATTCCACAAGAAAGGGGCCTTGTTTTGTTCATGGCTGTATACCCAGTACCTACAACAAAACCTGGCACAGAGCTGCTCAACAAATATTGGTAGAATGAGAACTGAATGGCCATTGAGATTTATCTTCAAGATTTGAAAATCTTTAGATAGATAACAGTAGTCCCTGTAGGGAAACCACATGGACAGAGGCTGATGGGGCTCTCAGGTAGGACTGTAAAATTTTTTTTTTTTTTGGTGAGATGTAGACATTTTAGAAAAAAGAAAAAATACAAGAAACTACCTAAGCTCTGGAAGGACAGAGTGATCAAGAAAAGAAAGACTAATCTATGAGATACCTGGACACAAGAATAACAAGAAAGGGAATAAGGCACTAGCATTGTTTGGACTATAGAGGTGTTAGAATGAGTTAACCACACCAGGGGGAAAGCTCAAATTAGGGTGAGGAGAGCAGATGACTGCCGGTGAAGGGATCTCAAAACCGAATCTAACTGGGACTTGAGACAAAAAGCAAGCATTCACTTTGAATTCTCACGACGGGGAATACTGTTCCACTGACCCTTGCACATATTTTTAAAATTCTTGCCCTTATTGGAAATAAATATAGAAAGCTTTCAGAATTGTTTTTTTTTTTGTCTACTGTAGACAAAAGACGAAGTAAGTTGGTATGTGTGCACAACCATAACTCCAACGAAACAAGCATAAAAAGGCACGTAGGGATATATGCTAGTACATATATAATTTCCAAATGGAAGTGGTTTGACAGGCTTGACAGGAAAAGGCTTTCTGAATCCCAGTTAAAACAAAAGACCGGAAGTGATACATTAATTCCTTATCCCTTTGGATTCTCCATTTTCTATAAGTGATCCCCCTCCACAAACACGTTTCAAACTTATACAACCCACCAGAGCAGTGGGAATATATACAAGATCCAGAGGTAGAAGTGATAGGTCACAGCGATCCACAGTTCACATCAGATACCACTAAGAGTTTTCACAGCTCTTTACATCTTCCAGCCTAAGCACCCCAAAATGCTGCTTGAATGAGCTGTAAAATGGAAGGTGTTAGGCTTTAGTAATCACTGAGAATTAATTGGGTGAGATTCTGCACTTGGGAAACACTCACATCTTTAGGAAGAAAACATCCTTTTTAGCGATGCTTGTATTCTTAGTAAGGGATTCCTTACAATATAACCCATCACTAACAAAATGCTGTTCACTCATTATGAGCTATACTCAGTACCTTGACATGAATTGGCAATATACCACATTTCTCTATAAATTATAATCTCCTTCAAACAGTTAATTACTTTCCTAGTTAAGTGTATTTACCCAAATCAGATTCTGCTAGTTTCTTAATAAAAGAAAAGCATTTCTATTTTTAATTAAAATCATTACAGTATGAGCAAAAGAAACACATCAAATAGGTGATGGTGATTAAGGAGGGCACTTGTTATGATGAGCACAGGGTGATGAATGAAGTGTTGAATTACTATACTGCACATCTGAAATTAATATAACACTGTAAGTTAACTAGAATGAAAATAAAAACTGAAAAAATAAAAACACTTAAAAAATAAACACATAACAGAAAATTATACATTTTAATAAAACAAATGTGTGGGTCCAAAAGTATCTTTAGAATCTTGATTATATTTATCTTTAGTATAGTACCAGAAGTGACGAGTCATTTTCAAACTTGAACATGACATGTGCATTTTTTTCCTGCTTAAACCAAATATCCTATGAACGTAAAACAGGCTTCTAAGGAGTTATTTCAGTCTACAGAAAATTCTATTTTCTCTTTATTCCAAGTGAGTGAAAATCTATTGTAATAAGAAATAAAAATTTTACCAACCATAGTGCCTAAGTTCCAGAATTACTACACAATTGAAAATAAAATTTAACTACCACGTATGTCATTTATCTAAATCAATGTTACCTGTGCTTAATTTAAAATGATTCTAATATTGTTAATAAATTAGAGCTTTCAAATGGCTGCTGTATTAAAATGTACAATTAAGCCTACCAAATGTGCAATTGTATTACTCACATGTGATTGTGTCATATAATAAGAATAGAAATTATTGCCTGTAAGTGTAAATCTTATATCCTATAAGGAATGATTTTTTTTTAAGAAGAGAATCTGTTAGAATCAACAGTATCAAAAAATGTTAAAGATAAATTAGATGTTTTTAATCCTATTAAAAATATTGCACCATCTGGGCTTCTTCAAACTACTTTTTAAAACCTTTGTGTCCATTAGAAGAAGTACAGATTAGGTAAGTTTCTCTAAATTAGCTCAAATAAAAACACACTGAATTTTTTGGCATCCTGGTAAAATAGTGTAATAGAACATATCTACAGTGTTCCCTGACACATCTTCATGTGAATAATATGAATCATGTGTACAGCTTTTGTCTACATTGCCTTAGGCTGCCTTCTTGATCACACAATGACTGATAATTCTTTTCAAATGGAGAAATATTTTTAAAGTAAAGTGTAGGTTTGACACATTCACACATAATGAAATATCTTAAAGTGGTCATATACATTTCTTTCTATGTTTATTATCCATCCCTATCATCATGAAGAGACAGAAACTGGATAATACGAAAGCTGATGAAGAAACAACCCTATAATTTATGGATGTGCATTCCTATAGCAAAAATGCCTCTTGGGAACTTAGATGTAATTTTTATTTCAATTAAATATTTCACATAAGGGAAAAAAAATCACAAAATCGACCTCCTGCCATACGAATGGAATATAGGCATAATGATATAATTTTATTTTAATGTAGGTTAATTTTTAAATGAATAATTTTGAAAACCAAAAGAAATGGCCTGTTTTGTATGATGTCGAGTACATGAGTGCTGAATTTCAAGAACAACTAAAATTTTTTTCTTGGCACATAGCAGATACCCAAAATGGTTGGAATGAGTGAACATATAGAAGATCCATTCCTTCCAAACTCTTCGATATTGATATTTAAGATCTACTGACATTTAAGTCCTAGCTTTCAAGTCAACTAGGATAACTAAAGTCTATCTAAAATATTTTCACATTCTTATTTGCATAATTAAGGGACAGGAACTAGGAGTCTAGTGTCAAGCATCCCTGGAGAAGTTAAGAGAGGCAAGTATATGTAAGAATTTTATTGATATCTGACATTTGGGGCAGCAGACTAATCTTCCCAAGTAAACAAGATCTCCCTCTGCCACAAGGGAACCCTAGGTGGAAGGTGCAAGCACCGCTTACTCCTTAAACTGAAGGTCTCTGTATTCACAGGACAAAATTCAATGTGGCTTTCCATTTTACAAAGTTCACAACACCAATGACCATAGTTACCATGCTGCACACCATATCCCCATGACCTCTTCATTTCACAACTGGAAGTCTGTGTCTTCTGACCCCCTTCACCCATTTCACCCACCCCCTCTAAACCCCTCCCTCTGCAACCACCACTGTGTTCTCCATATCCCTGAGTTTTGTTTTCTTTAGTTTGTTCCTTTGTTTTGTTTTCTAAATTCCACATACAAGTGAGATTGTACATTATTTGTCTTTCTCTGTCTGCCTTATTTCATTTAGCATAACTTTCTTATTCTTAAATAGGATCCCTAACCCCAGAGGGATGAAATTTAGGTTCTTGATCCGATTTCAATCCCAATAAATGGATGGAACACTTCAAAAACTATAGTTTCTCCCTTGTATCAGCAGTCACCTGCCCAAATCACCTTGTCACTCTGGAATACAAAATTTACTGGTGTCTCAGACCCCAAGTTGTCACTTTTGGGGGGCCATAGTTCCTTCTATTTGTCAGCCTATTCTCTTGGTCTTCTTATTTAGATATTCAGAATCAAAGAAAAGGACCCAAAGAAGAATGTCTGTTGTGGTATTATATGAAAATTGTGGCATCAATACAACTTGACTAACATAAAAAATTCTGCAGCATTATACTATAGTCTAAAGATATTTTCATTTAGCTTTTCATTGGTTTTACCAGGTTATCAAGAAGCCTGCTTGAAATTAAGTGGGAAGGTGGGATCAACAACTATCAAGTTTTATAACAGAGCGTACTGAAATAAATCTAAGACAGACATTAATTGGGAATGGATGACAGCAGCAGATCCAAGTATCTGTGGTACCTTGAGCAGCAGTGGATAAACTGTAATTGAAACGGGTTCTTTAATTATGCACTGAAGCATGTCTCCACCAACACATTACTGCTGCAGAATAAAAACAAACCCCACAAGGAGGGTTAAAATGCCTCTTTCTGGATGAAACACTTTAGGAAGCCTTCGGCAATGAGTCCTAAATTGTGAGTTTAGCTTCCTAGAGTCTTTCCCTCTTCTCTCTTACCCACCTCCACACCACTGCCAAAGGTACCTTCATAAACCATTTAGGAACTTACCTAATTGAAAAGAAGAAATGGAGAATCCAACTGCAGGAAGGTATAATAGTATCATAGACTCCTATATCTTAGAGTAGAATGGAGCAAAGTGGCCAATGAATCTAACTAGCTATCAAATGTAGAATTTCCATCTAAGCAACCTTGACAGATGGCGAGTCAATTTTGGCTGGGAGGGTTTCAGCTCACTGCTTTGTTATGCTCAAAATACTAAGGAGAATAACTATGAGGAAGTTATTGCATAAAGTGTGCTGAAACATGACTGCCTGTAAATTTTATCATTTGGTCTTACTGTAATTTATTAAATTATTACCGAATAAATTTATCCCTCAAAAGGTATGTGAATAAGATAAAGAAATATGTAAGAAAAGGTACATTACTCCCTCTTTGGCTCCTTTCACCCTTAGCATGGCTGCCAAAGTTCTCAGCAGAACACTCCAATCTACTGTCCCATTACAAAGGCAATGCTGTTCCTGCCCTCTATCAAAGCCAAAGAAATCACTTTCCATTCCTGAACATGACCTTGACTTTCATCACTGTGACTCGGTTCCTTCTGCCAAAGGTTCCCTGTGTTCTACACTGTTAAATCCTTCTCATCTTTTAAGGCTGGTTCTAATGGCATCTCCTCAATGAAATCCTCCTGAATTTCATCTTTTCTGGCATCTACACATATGTACATGCTTTTTTCATAACTTGCATTTTATGCTACCTAAAATGGTTAGTTGTTTACATCTTGGACCGTGCCTATCTCCCCAGTTCTGTGAATATACGTAGGCAGGATCTATACCTTATTCTCCCTTCGTCATTTTCTATTCTTTTTTTTTTAATGTTATATACCTAAGTCAAAGGGAGGGATTAAATGCACAAAGGGAATCATATACTTTTTGCATCTGACTCATAAACCCATACATAACAAGCTATCATTATTCACACATATCCATAATGAAGTCATGTGTGTGTATGAGAGAGAGAGAGAGAGAGAGAGAGAATGAATGGTGGGGCTAAGGACATAAGAGGGAAGGTAGACACTATGGAGGGACAAAGAAAATGAGCCAGAACCATGAGGAGATATTTCTTTTTTCTGCTTAAAAGATCTAGTTGCCTGTGCACATTTTTTTTTCCACTTTGGGGAAGTGGTTTTTCTACAAAGAATTAATGAGAAGTGTTTGCTAAAGCTAGAATTAGCTGACTACTTGCCGATTTACTTACACATTCCTGAGGCCCCATATAGGACATTGCTGAGACTATGGAAAAGGCCAATGGAAGGTTGGACATTTGGAAAGGGACATTTTTCACTTTGCCCATTCCTTTCTCTATGTAAAGGGAACGTGACAGTGTAATGCATGCTCTAATAGCCTACCCTCTCAGCAGTGCCATTAAGAGAGAGAAAGAGACAGAGACAGAGATACAAAGAGAGACAGAGACAAAGAGAGGGACCAAGGGACAAAGAAAATGAGCCAGACACAAAGACATATTTCCTTTTCCTACTTCTAAAATCAAGTTGCCCTGTGCAAAAAAATGAGGAAGAACGGTGGAAGAACATGAAGTACGGTAAAAATGCTGCTATTTTAAAACCACACTAAAGGCAGCATTGCAGAGTAGAAAAATACTGGTCTGGGAGCCCAACTGTCTGTGTTTCAGTCTCAGAGCTAATGTTAACAAGCTGCTCACAGGAAAGAATCATTTAACTTCTATCAGACTCAATCCTCTATCTATAAAATGAGAAGTTGGGACTAGATGATCACTAAAGTTCCTTCTGACTCAAAAAAGACTAGGGTTGGGCACCTGGGTGGCTCAGTCGTTAAGCGTCTGCCTTCGGCTCAGTTCATGATCTCAGGATCCTGGGATGGAGCCCCGCATCGGGCTCCCTGCTCCGCAGGAAGCCTGCTTCTTCCTCTCTCCCACTCTCCCTGCTTGTGTTCCCTCTCTTGCTGTCTCTCTCTCTGTTAAAAAATAAATAAAATCTTTAAAAAAAAAAAAGACTAGGGTTCCCCGTTCTGGCAAATGAACCAAAGTAATTTCTTATTTAAATTTACAGTATAACCACAGGTGTATGATTGTGCCTGTTCAGCAAAAATTAAGGATATTTTCAAAACAATGATGACATTCAGTATCACGCACTGAAAAACTGTATTCGAAAAGTAAATGCTGTAAAAACAGTCTACCTTGAAACAAGCTATCATGAAATATTCCCAATCAATTTTGGAACATCAAATTTCATCACTGAGGCAAAGGAAGAGCTTAAAATTTTATAGGATTTCTTTGCCAGATTCTGGAGGACCCAGTGCTTTTCTGAAAAATGCAAAAATCACAGGCATCACAATTCTTTGGAATCTAGGCAGGTGCCACTCTGGGTCTCAGTTTTGTTTATAACTCTCAAGGAAGTCTTTCCTGGTCTCTGGGCCTCCGTTTTCCCATCTTAACAAAAACAGAACACTGGGTATAACGATTGGGTGAGTTCCATTAGCCACTAATTCTCTTTCTTCATATCTTGTCTGTTTGGTGACTTGCTAAATCAAATAAGAAACTTACATTACTTTGAAAAGTGTTTTTATATTTTATTGTATTCATTGGTCACAATGATAAAAAATAATTAAATTTTGATTGTTTACGACTTTGCCCTTGCAACTATTAAAGAGAATCATATCCTGGCCATTTTCTGGATTTTTTTTAAAAGAAATTTTTTTTTTTCAGAGAGAGAAAGAAAGAGAGAGAGTGAGCACACAAGCTGGAGGGGCAGAAGGAGAGGGAGAGAGAATCACAAGCAGACTCTGTGCTGAGAATGGAGCCCAACCTCAGGACCCTGAGATAAAGACCTGAGCTGAAACCAAGAGTTGGATGTTTAACCAACTGTGCCACCCAGGTGTCCCAATTTTCTGGGTTCTTGTGAAGCTGAATTTGAGCAAGGAATCAGAGAAGGAAGTGGAATTTGCTTAGAAAATGACAATGTTTATTGCTAGAAAGAAGAAGAAACAGAAGCATAATTATAAGTGGAATGAAAGAAAGCTAAGTAAAAGTCTAGGTAAGACCTCTGGATATATATGTCTGTGTGTGTGCTGGGGTGGGGGGGAAGCATGTGTATATTTTTAAGGCCCAAACAATTTCTTTTCCATTTCACTATATTGGTCTATCATAATGTGAGCTCAGAGAATGTATTATTTTAAGGGAAGTGAAAGTCAAAATGTCACACAGGAAGAGAAACTGTGGAAGAGGTGGTTATTACTGTGTGTACAATGCTATGATGTCCTTAGGTCTGATTTTTCTTCCAAGTTAAATAGGTCCTATTGGTTCCATCCTTTAATCCATGAGATTGTAACCTGTTCTTTATTTGGTAACCTGTTCTTTATTTCCCACACCTCTCTAAAGTTCTGGGATTCACAAATAAATAGCACATTTCCTGATTTCTGAAAGGCGCCAAGTAAATTAGTCATATTCTGCATAGAGCTCACTTGATGTCCCTTAAAGAATTTGAAATCATTATGTTTTTATTGCATTGAATTTTTCTTTTATAGTTCTCAACTTTACATTAATGGCATTTATTGGGTTTTGCCACTTTTCCATTGTATTATTGACAGTGAATAGTTTCATTACCATGATAATCATTCTCTCTGATTTGGAGACGTGTGATCCGATCTTTGGTGGGTAGTCCAATCTTTATTTCACATTGAAAGGAAAGACCCACAAAGAAAAAAAAAAGACACATTTATAGAAATTCCACAATCTGGTGATTTAGCAAGTATTTCCAAAGACAACTATGTTATATATAAACTTGATTTAGTATAAGAAGATATATCTTAATTTTAAAGAAGGATTCTAAAATTGGATCTTGAATATTAAAAGAGTATCTAATTATACTTCTAACATTAATTTAGTCCCTGTCTAAATTACACCCTATCTAAACCTTATCTACTTCTCCCTTCCTAGCATCCTTTGTTCTTTGGATGTATCCTTCCTTCCTTCCTTCCTTCCTTCCTTCCACATGTTAAACACAGTATTTTACTCTGAAGATAAATTAGTAAGCACAACAATACACAGTTTATGTCTTTATAAAGTTTCACTCAAGCAGTGGAAATAATAATGGTAATAATAATAATAATAAGTACTGGTAGCAGCAGTAGTAGGAGAATTACAAGCTGTGATGAGTGCTATAAAGGAAACACGATAGAAGAAAAAAGCTGCACGGAATGGAAGGTACTTAGCAATAAAACAAAGATTAATGATTAGAACTGATTTGTTGTCTCTTATACTAGAGAAACAGCAATACTGTATACAAGTACATGAAAAGGTGTTCAACATCACGAAACATCACCAGAATAGCGTAGCATGTCTCCGGGATTAAGGTAATTTATGCTGGGTTTAAATATCAAGAGATGTGAAGAGAAAGAAGGGAACAGAGAGCCCATTCAGACAACATTTCAGCAAAAGTAAAACCAGAGGCAAGACAGAGCCCAGCCTGTGTAGGGAAAGAACAGGAGGAGCCCAGAGCTAAGGCTTCACCCAATGGAGGGATGGGTATTAACAGTGGATGTGGAAGTTGGTATATGATGCTAAGAGACTTTAACTACAAATCTGATGTTTAATTTTTCAAAGGCTACCCATAAAATGTTTTTTAAATAGTCACAGAGATTCAAAAACTAACTTAAACAGTTATACTCCAAAGTGGAAAACAGAGAACTATTGATTGCGTTACATTACAATTTTATACATACTCTATAAGGGTGATGACAGGGAGGGGGGGTAACTAGTTTGACATTTGTCTTCAAATGATGTTATTTTCCTTTGTTTGAAAGAGTTCACCTGGCTGCTCAAAAATCACATATACCAGATCCAGTGATTACTTGAATGCTAACATAATTTGCGAGTCAATTGTAATCATAGGCTAATTTCTTTTCATTGGGTTCACTGATGTCCCTAGAGAATTCAAATGGTGACACAGGAATGTAAATGTTTTGTTGAGTGATAAAGTTCCTTTAAGAAACTGAAACGCCTAAGTGAAAATCATAATTTATTCAACTTCAGGTGGTTACTCTATGCTTTTCTAGTCAGAGCTCTAGAAAAACTGCTGAATGAATCCTCGACCTGGTGATTGTATTGGAGAACCAGTACTTTCTAAGGCTATTGAAAATGTAGTGACCTGTCTACAGGAAACTTCGTCTGCACCATCTCTCACCCAACATTCCCATAGCCATTCTTTATTCTCATTTGAAGCACAGGAGAGTAAAAGAGGAAGTGTGAGAGGGATCCTGGCTTGCTACTTCCTTCAGTGTTATTTTCAATCTCTGAGATATGCTATAAGGTCCCAATTAACTTGCAAAAAAGAACCCCCCTCCAGAGTCACATGATAATCAATGGCAAAGTTAATTGGAATTTAGCTCTTTTAACAATTCTGTCTCAGCAATTCCGTGGCATTCAGAGTGAAAGACGACTGTAATCAAAGCTTGGAGGATTTGAGAAAGAGACAAAGAAGAGGAGAAGGAAGACAATTTTTAAGTGACTGAAACTGGGAGGTTCCGTTCCAAATTTCCTTTCCTACAAAGCTGCAGGTTTGGAGCTTTGAGTAGAGAAGAAACAAGATCTGGTGGAGGTTAAAGGAGGTTGGTCTGGGCACAAATCTCGAGCACACCACGTATTAGCTGAGACAACCTACACACAGTATTTAGTGCTTGCATTTCTTCATAAATAAAATGGGAATAAGAATACAACAGATCAAAAAAAAAAAAAAAAGAATACAACAGATCAACGAGACTAGGAGCTGGTTCTTTGAAAGAATTAGTAAGATTGATAAACCCCTGGCCAGACTTATCAAAAAGAAAAGAGAAAGGACTCAAATAAATAAAATCATGAATGAAAGAGGAGAGATCACAACCAACACCCAAGAAATACAAACAATTATAAGAACATATTAGGAGCAACTCTATGCCAGCAAATTAGATAATCTGGAAGAAATGGATGCATTCCTAGAGATGTATCAACTAACAAAACTGAACCAGGAAGAAATAGAAAACCTGAACGTACCTATAACCACTAATGAAATTGATGCAGTCATCAAAAATCTCCCGACAAACAAGAGCCCAGGGCCAGATGGCTTCCCAGGGGAATTCTACAAAACATTTAAAGAAGAATTAATGCCTATTCTTCTGAAACTGTTCCAAAAAAAAAACAGAAATGGAAGGAAAACTTCCAAAGTCGTTTTTATGAGGCCACCATTACCTTGATCCCAAAACCAGACAAAGACCCCATCAAAAAGGAGAATTACAGACCAATATCCCTGATGAACATGGATGCAAATATTCTCACCGAAATACTAACCAATAGGATCCAACAGTACATTAAAAGGATTATTCACCACGACCAAGTGGGATTTATCCCTGGGCTGCAAGGTTGGTTCAACATCCGCAAATCAATCAACGTGATACAATACATTAATAAAAGAAAGAACAAGAATCATATGATCCTCTCAATAGATGCAGAAAAAGCATTTGACAAAGTACAGCATCCTTTCTTGATTAAAACTCTTCAGAGTATAGGGATAGAGGGTATATACCTCAATATCATAAAAGCCATCTATGAAAAACCCACAGCGAATATCATTTTCAATGGGGAAAAATTGAGAGCTTTTCCCCTAAGGTCAGGAACACGGCAGGGATGTCCACTATCACCACCACTATTCAACATAGTATTAGAAGTCCTAGCCTCAGCAATCAGACAACAAAAAGAAATCAAAGGCATCCAAATTGGCAAAGAAGTCAAACTCTCACTCTTTGCAGATGATATGATACTGTATGTGGAAAACCCAAAAGACTACACCCCAAAACTGCTAGGACTCATAAAGGAATTCAGTAAAGTAGCAGGATATAAAATCAATGCACAGAAATCAGTGGCATTCCTATACACCAACAACAAGACAGAAGAGAGACAAATCAAGGAGTCGATCCCATTTACAATTGCACCCAAAACCATAAGATACCTAGGAATAAATTTAACCAAAGAGGCAAAGGATCTGTACTCAGAAAACTATAAAATACTCATGAAAGAAACTGAAGAAGACACAAAGAAATGGAAAAACGTTCCATGCTCATGGATTGGAAGAACAAACATTGTGAAGATGTCAATGCTACCTAGAGCAATCTACACATTCAATTCAATCCCCATCAAAATACCATCCACTTTTTTCAAAGAAATGGAACAAATAATCCTAAAATTTGTATGGAACCAGAAGAGACCCCGAATAGCCAGAGGAATATTGAAAAAGAAAAGCAAAGCTGGTGGCATCACAATTCCAGACTTCCAGCTCTATTACAAGGCTGTCATCATCAAGACAGTATGGCACTGGCACAAAAACAGACACATAGATCATTGGAACAGAATATAGAGCCCAGAAATGGACCCTCAACTCTATGGTCAACTCATCTTTGACAAAGCAGGAAAGAATGTCCAATGGAATAAAGACAGTCTCTTCCACAAATGGTGTTGGGAAAATTGGACAGCCACATGCAGAAGAATGAAACTGGACCATTTCCTTACACCACACACAAAAATAGACTCCAAATGGCTGAAAGACCTAAACGCGAGACAGGAGTCCATCAAAATCCTAAAGGAGAACACAGGCAGCAACCTCTTCGACTTCAGCCGCAGCAACTTCTTCCTAGAAACATCGCCAAAGGCAAGGGAAGCAAGGGCAAAAATGAACTATTGGGATTTCATCAAGATAAAAAGCTTTTGCACAGCAAAAGAAACAGTCCACAAAACCAAAAGACAACCGACAGAATGGGAGAAAATATTTGCAAATCACATATCAGATAAAGGGCTAGTATCCAAAATCTGTAAAGAACTTCTCAAACTCAACACCCAAAGAACAAATAATCCAATCAAGAAATGGGCAGAAGACATGAACAGACATTTTTCCAAAGAAGACATCCAAATGGCCAACAGACACATGAAAAAGTGCTCCACATCGCTCGGCATCAGGGAAATCCAACTCAAAACCTCAATGAGATACCACCTCACACCAGTCAGAATGGCGAAAATTAACAAGTCAGGAAACGACAGATGTTGGCGGGGATGCGGAGAAAGGGGAACCCTCCTACACTGTGGGTGGGAATGCAAGCTGGTGCAACCCCTCTGGAAAACAGTATGGAGGTTTCTCAAACAGTTGAAAATAGAGCTACCATACAATCTAGCAATTGCACTACTGGGTATTTACCCCAAAGATACAAATGTAGGGATCCGAAGGGGTACGTGCACCCCAATGTTTATAGCAGCAATGTCCACAATAGCCAAACTGTGGAAAGAGCCAAGATGTCCATCGACAGACGAATGGATAAAGAAGAGGTGGTATATATACACAATGGAATATTATGCAGCCATAAAAAGGAATGAGATCTTACCATTTGCAATGACGTGGATGGAACTGGAGGGTGTTATGCTGAGTGAAATAAGTCAATCAGAGAAAGACATGTATCATATGACTTCACTGATATGAGGAATTCTTAATCTCAGGAAACAAACTGAGGGTTGCTGCAGTGGTGGGGGGTGGGAGGGATGGGGTGGCTGGGTGATAGACATTGGGGAGGGTATGTGCTATGGTGAGCACTGTGAATTGTGCAAGACTGTTGAATCACAGATCTGTACTTCTGAAACAAATAATGCAACATATGTTAGGGAAAAAGAAAAAGAAGAAGATAGCAGGAGGGGAAGAATGAAGGGGAGTAAGTCGGAGGGGGAGACGAACCATGAGAGACGATGGACTCTGAAAAACAAACTGAGGGTTCTAGAGGGGAGGGCGGTGGGGGGATGGGTTAGCCTGGTGATGGGTATTAAGGAGGGCACGTTCTGCGTGGAGCACTGGGTGTTATGCACAAACAATGAATCATGGAACACTACATCAAGAACTAATGATTTAATGTATGGTGATTAACATAACAATAAAAAACTAAAAAAAAACTAAAAAAAATAAAAAGTATAGGCTCTCAAAGCAGAAACTCAGGATTTCAAGGATGAAAGGGTGCAACTAAAAATCACTACTACTCTCATATTTTTCCAATATTCATGAATATTTGATTACTAACATCTAGTTTGGGATAGATTTTGGTCTACTCTCTTACTTAGAGTCCATTGAACAAGTAGGCAAAGATTGTAGCTTTTAACTGAAAGAAATATGACCTGGAAGTTAAAATGTTTGATATTAAGACTTACTAAATACCAAGTTGGCAAAATTTTACAAACCATAGTATGTAAATTCTTTTCATATGAAGGATGTTTCTAATTGGATGATAAAGAAATTAAATTACTTAAGTTTACATTTTAAATTTATGAGAGGTTTGGCCTAAATCAAGATATAAATAGAAATAATTAAGGAAATTTCATAAAGATTTTGAAACTAGCTAATAGTAGTTCAAAGCTTGAAGTAGATGTTAAAGAGTTTTGATCCACCAAATTTATCACTATTAAAAAATGAATCATCTAACACTTTTATGTGTAGGAGATAAACATATACCTTTATATCAGAATGACACCAGTTCATTGTTTGATATAAAGTATGAATTATTTTTAAGTTATGAAAACCCTAAGGTTAGAAAAAGCCAATTTATTTCTTATAGACTAAATGTAAAATAAAGTACATTTTTAGATAAATTATGTATAAATTTGCTACATTTTAAGAAGTATTATGTAAAAATATGTGTGCACGTGTGAAGAGTCAGTCCTTTCCTTATCCACTTGACTACTTGCCATTTTTCTCTTCTCTGAGTATAAAGTGCATACAACACCTGGATTCTTACATGCCATGAGCTTCTGGGTTTTCTAGGTTCAGAATACTATTAAAAAATCTCCAAATAACTCCAAATTGTTAGGTCATTAATTCTGGTCATAAAACATTTACATCATTTACTTAACTGAAGGCTTTGCAAACATTAAGGCAGTAGATCAGGTAAGCATAGGCCATCGCGTCCTACCCTTCTTCCATTTCATCCAGCATCTTAAAGGATCTAGCTTATATTATTATTCCCCAAACAAACTTCTTCAGACTATCTCAAATTCCCTTATGATTGTGTGTGTATGTCTGCCTGCATCTGTGTATGCCCGTGTGTGTGAGAGAGCCTGGTGTGCTAAAGAGGAGGAGTCAACATGAGAGAACTATGAGTTTTCTACCAAATTCCCCCACAGTTCAGTCAACCTGTTCATAAAATCCACTTAGGCATTCATCCTCTCTTTCAGGCTAAAAGGGGGAAAAGCTTATGTTTTTTATTTGCTTCTTGTAGATAATTACAATTTTATTATTCACACTAGCATGCTATTGATGCTTTGGCTGATCCTTTAAACCTCTGGCTTACTGCTTAAAATGCAGGGAGTGCACTGATGTCAACCCATGCTGATAATCAGAGGACCTTCAATTAAGTATCTACAAAGCAACCAATGATAAACAGGAGAAAAGATGGTATAAGTTTGCCAAAGAATTCTTTCATAGTCTGGTTCTCAAAAGCAATTAGAATCACTTCTTTTGGCCTTGGAATTAATGAATTTTCATTAAAATTTAAATTTCAAATGATTCCAAAGATATCAAACTTGGGAAGTTGAGCTGATTGTCTACATAATAAATCACACCACAGGAACATGTCAAAAAGACTAATGCAAGTTCTTTGCCATCCAAATTTGTGTTTCTCCTTGTCAGCGCTATGTGAACATATATAATTGCTTTCTTTTTCTCTAAGAAGCTATAGCCAAAGACACACTGTTATTAAACTCTCTATTTCACTCTGTTTAGAATTTGTCAAATTATAATTCCAAGGCTGTGACTGAAACTGATGCTAGCCTATAAGAAAAGGTTTGTTCTAATAATTGAATGTGACGTAAATTTGAAAAAAAAATTGCTACAGTTACTTTCTTCACAATAAGCTAATTTGCTTAAATGAGTTAATAAAATCAGGTATAACATTCTAATGTCAACACGCCTAATGTTTGAAAGTAAAGTTTACCTTGATAACACATATATTCTTCCCTTGACAGAACACTAAACACACTGTGTGTGTGTGTGTGTGTGTCAGTGTGTGTATAAAGCAAATACTGCATTATGGAATATCCAAAAGTATGACCATTATAAGAACTAAAATTCCTTGGGCAAAGAAATCAACATGGGTGTTTTTAAAATGGTAACAAAGTTGAGCAATAAAGTAAGTGGAAATAATACTCATATAAAAATGTTGAACATTTTAGTCTTGAATTAAAATAGTGAAACAGAATACATGGCAAATTCTAGGCTGCTTTTTGTTTGTAGTCTTCTACTCATCCTCACAAAAATTATTTTCTGTAAAAATTGTCATGGTATGTTTTTCTCTCCAAAACAGAGTGAATCTTCTTTGTTTTTTAAAAACATCTACACAGTCTAAATAAGAACTGTGCCAAATATGACATATGCATATCAGACATCCATGAAGGAATGTCTTTAATTCCCACTTTAATATTTTTCTTGCTAAGTTCCTCTTCATACATGTGGTTTGAATCAGACTCATGGAAATATCATTAATGGCTTATTTTCATTGTTCACTACCTGTTTTTTTTTTTTTTTAAGATTTTATCTATTTACTTGACAGAGAGACACAGCGCGAGAGAGAGCACAAGCAGGGGGAGGGGGAGAGGGAGAAGCAGGCTCCCCGCCAAGCAGGGAGCCCGATGCAGGGCTCGATCCCAGGACCCTGGGATCATGACCTGAGCCGAAGGCAGACGCTTAACGACTGAGCCACCCAGGCGCCCCTCACTACCTGTTTCATGTGTTTATATTTTCTACAGGATTTGAACCTAGGGCAATAGCACTGTACAGACTTTCTCCCCATGATCCCCACATCTTTTCCAACATACCTTCTATTGAACTTCCATCATAGGGGCACTAGCTTATAAATAAATATATAACAATAACTAAAAATAGAGAATCGTGGCTTCAAATGTATTCAGGGACTGGAAGGAGGATCACACATCTGGAGCCGGCAGTCAAACTCTTCTAATGGCCATTTTATTTGCTTCACACAATGTTTAAATATTTCTGTACATGGGCAGCTTAGGGCCCATTGCTTAGTTCTGTATGACTTCATGCTTTTCTGTTACCTGCCTAACTCACATATACATTGCAGTTTGCAATACCTGCGTTATGTGCTGATACACCACCACTTTACTGTTATACTGACACAGCATAACTATCCTCATGTCATCCATACTTGACCATCTGAGATCTGGAGCTCAGCTCAAGAAATATCTTAAGTTCTGTAGCTGTGAACTGGCTCTTTTATCTTCTGCTTCCTTTGTACATACCACTATGAGTCCCACATATATCTGGGTGCATAATGGACACCCAATAGTAATAAATGATAATAAATAAAGAATGAATAATTTAGATGATGACATGGTAACAGGAATTACTTTTGTGGGCACAAGATAATGCTACCATCTTTTTTTGATCCATACTATAGCCATACCAATGGTGAATGATACGGTTGGTGGACGGTTAGCAACATAATCTTAAGAAAGCTCAAGCTTAAAAACAAAAATGGATGAGAGAAGGAAAGTTCCTGAAGTGAGACAAATTGTCTGTGGCAGAAAATGGGGCATGCAGTTTTAAAATAAGTTATGTTTCATATTTAGTAAGATGATTAAATACAACCTATAGATGGGCATAATTTTTTTATTTCCACAACTTAAATTATCAGCATTAGCATGCTTTCTCACTGAAAAAATGTAGAAATGACAGGTGAAAAGCTTTAGACAGACGGAGATTTCAGCAAGAAAGTTTTCATCCTGATGAAATATTATCAGAATATATAATTATTAGTTCAATAAATACAGAAATCACTTAAACTAATTATTTAATTCAGGTCACAAAAATGTAAAAGAATTCATATTGCGATCCAACAGGAAATGATGTCTGCCATGATGTGTAACAAAGAGAACTCTTCTCACTCACTCAATTTTTTTTACCCCAATTACATTTGATACATTTAGTAACTATAAGTATTCACATGCCATCTTGATAAGATTTTAAACCCATTCAATGTCCTAATGAAAGAGAAGTTTTAAGAGATTTGAAAAAAAATTACTAAATCTAAAATTGAAAACTTCCTACTGAATTCCATGATTAGCAGGGTAACCTCAGTATAAACTTGAAAAGCTAGGCTAAACTCCTTATCTAAATGAAAAGGAACCATTAGCTTAAGTAGTATTTGACAGTAGCCATCATAATAAGCAAGTAAAGTAGGTGAGACTGGGTGGGATAGTGTAGAGAGTCACAATTTTACAAACCCCAGGTTGGGACACATCGACCTGACAATCAGACAGAGTATTTATAATCAGCACTATTCTGAGAGATTTTAGTCATTTGGCCTCTCCATTACAGAGGAAGGGCCCAATCCTTACCACGAAACAAATGGGACAGAGTATCTGCAATGTTACAAGTGTGGTGGACGTTGTATGCTTTGTGGTGACATCAGATCTAAGTATCTAAAATCATGACTGCCCTTATAATTTGAAATTGAATTTACTTCATTTTGACATGATGGCATAAAAAAGTTAATGATGGATTTTTTAAAGTTATGATGATCATTTTATATCTGAAGGACTTTTTCTCACATACTGGTGCTGGTCGAGTTGAGCATTGAATGGATACAAAAACAAAAAACATATTCGGATAGCAATATAGTTGTGGGCAACATATTTTCTAAAAGCACCAGAGAAAGTTCTACAACTCTTCAAAGAAGTTTTATTTATGTTATACATGGGTTTTGAATGCATCTCTCTGTATTTTTGTGGATCTTTTTTCATTTGAAAGAGTAAAAACAGTAAAAACAATTTCAATGAAGCATTTTAAGTAGTGGTATGATGCATTAATGACTGCATACAATTTCACTCATTTAATTTTATTTCATCAAATTAGCCTTCAAATCCTACAGACCATCTGTGAAAATCCGGTTGACTTGTCAGGGTACATTTTGCCTGTGTTCAAGGGAGCTATGAATTTTTTACTCCAACTTAAATTTAGGACCTCTAAGCACTGTTCCTTTGAATTTGACAACTGATGGGATGTCTTTAGTAAGCAAAAACACATTAATTACCTGGATTTCATAAATTAAACCATCAGGAAAATGTTGCTACATTTTCACCCTAAATTGCTGAGGAGGGCAATATGCCAAGATGGGAAAAAATATGTAAGCATGTTAATTAAGAGCTATTTGTTTAGTGTATCAGTCAGCAGGAGGATAGTAGGTAACCACAGGGGGTACAGACACAGAAGGAAAAGGGGAAACTGGAAAGCAGATCCAAAGACAAACCTAGGACTTGGAGATCCAATGGGTATGATCTGGAATAGAATTTGTTTCATGAATGCAACTGTAATTACCTAGGCCAATACCGGCTGTCTAGGAACCAGTCAGACCCCCAAAACTACAGAATTATGTGAGCCATGCAGTTTATCAGAGGATCTTTGAAGTGGGATCAACAAGTTAGTATACCATATGGGCATCTTGGACACACAAAACCAAATAGGTTCTGGGTATAAAAATTAGTATACAATACTAATTGTATTGTATAGCCTCTGAGGGAGCTCTTAGGAAATGGCAAATTCTAAGCTACATACAGGGTTTCTTAACCACGTAACCCTAAGCTGGTAAAGACTTGGACTGTCTAGAGCTCATTAAGCTAACAAATAAATGGGTGCAGTCTAAAAAGTAAATCTCTGTTATTTATATCATACTTCCCAAAAATACTGCTTGCTACAAAGAAGAATAAAACTTAACCTTGAAGACTATAAAAATCCAAATGAAAAAGCAAATATATGACCTGATGTTTTACTTTCTATCTTTATTTTCTCTTCAGTGGTTAAGTATGAAGAGAAATATTTAAAGTTAGAAAAGTAATCCAAAACTTGTTAGTGGTTGCTCTGAAATTGATTTTTCCATTCTCTTGGCATTTACTATCATTATTTAAATTTCAC